>NW_028291878.1:70000-90000 GCF_963383615.2 Lipophrys pholis | reverse complement strand
CAGGACGAAGGTTTCCTCCGGCAGCTCTACACCATCGGCCTGCTGGCTCACTTTGAGTCCCTGCTCAGCACCTACGGTAGGACCACCTGACCTCTGACCTCAGGTGGCGACCTGACCTCTGACCCTCCACCTGACCTCTGACCCTCCACCTGACCTCTGACCTCAGGTGGCGACCTGACCTCTGACCCTCCACCTGACCTCTGACTCACTTGACCTCTGACCTCAGGTGGCGACCTGACCTCTGACCCTCCACCTGACCTCTGACCCTCCACCTGACCTCTGACCCTCCACCTGACCTCTGACCCTTCACCTGACCTCTGACCTCAGGTAGCGACCTGACATCTGACCCTTCACCTGACCTCTGACCTCTGACCCTCCACCTGACCTCTGACCCTCCACCTGACCTCTGACCCTTCACCTGACCTCTGACCTCTGACCCTCCACCTGACCTCTGACCCTCCACCTGACCTCTGACCCTTCACCTGACCTCTGACCTCAGGTAGCGACCTGACCTCTGACCCTTCACCTGACCTCTGACCTCTGACCCTCCACCTGACCTCTGACCCTCCACCTGACCTCTGACCCTCCACCTGACCTCTGACCCTTCACCTGACCTCTGACCTCAGGTAGCGACCTGACCTCTGACCCTTCACCTGACCTCTGACCTCTGACCCTCCACCTGACCTCTGACCCTTCACCTGACCTCTGACCCTCCACCTGACCTCTGACCCTCCACCTGACCTCTGACCCTTCACCTGACCTCTGACCTCTGACCCTCCACCTGACCTCTGACCCTTCACCTGACCTCTGACCTCAGGTAGCGACCTGACCTCTGACCCTTCACCTGACCTCTGACCCTTCACCTGACCTCTGACCCTCCACCTGACCTCTGACCCTCCACCTGACCTCTGACCCTCCACCTGACCTCTGACCCTCAGCTGACTGATTGCTTGTGTATGCAGGAGAGGAAGTGGCCATGTTGGAGGACATGAGCGTCGGCGTGACGGATCTACGGAACGTCACCTTCAAAGTACAAACACATTCGTCTGTAGACGTCTATTATGTTTATTGTTCATAAGAGTCATTACATCACACTACTAATTACTCAGTTACTGATTACTGGTTGTGTGTTGAAGGTGACCCAGGCATCTGGAAGCTCCGCCCCCGACATGCTGCCCGTCATCACAGGAACTCGTGACGGCTTCAACGTCCGCGTCCCACTGCCAGGAGCCATGTTCGATTCCCTGCCTCGAGAGATCCAGAGCGGGATGCTGCTCCGGGTCCAGCCGGTCCACTTCAATGTGGGCATCAACGAGCAGCAGACCCTGGCCGAGAGGTGAGGGGGGGTGGGTTAGGGTTAGGGTGGGTGGAGAGACCTTGTCCCAGGTGGAGGAGTTCAGGTATCTGGGGGTCTTGTTCAGGAGTGGGGGGAAGATGGAGCGTGAGATCGACAGGCGGATCGGTGCAGCGTCGGCAGTTCTGTGGTTCTGCGGTTCTGCAGTCGCTGTGTCGGTCCGTCGTGGTGAAGAAGGAGCGAAGCCAAAAGGTGAGGCTCTGGATTTACCGCTCCATCTTCCTTCCTACCCTCACCTATGGTCATGAGCCAGTCCACCTTCCTTCCTCCCCTCACCTATGGTCATGAGCCAGTCCACCTTCCTTCCTCCCCTCACCTATGGTCATGAGCCAGTCCACCTTCCTTCCTAACCTCACCTATGGTCATGAGCCAGTCCACCTTCCTTCCTAACCTCACCTATGGTCATGAGCCAGTCCACCTTCCTTCCTCCCCTCACCTATGGTCATGAGCCAGTCCACCTTCCTTCCTCCCCTCACCTATGGTCATGAGCCAGTTGATCTTCCTTCCTACCCTCACCTATGGTCATGAGCCAGTCCACCTTCCTTCCTAACCTCACCTATGGTCATGAGCCAGTCCACCTTCCTTCCTCCCCTCACCTATGGTCATGAGCCAGTCCACCTTCCTTCCTCCCCTCACCTATGGTCATGAGCCAGTCCACCTTCCTTCCTCCCCTCACCTATGGTCATGAGCCAGTCCACCTTCCTTCCTCCCCTCACCTATGGTCATGAGCCAGTCCACCTTCCTTCCTCCCCTCACCTATGGTCATGAGCCAGTAGATCTTCCTTCCTCCCCTCACCTATGGTCATGAGCCAGTCCACCTTCCTTCCTCCCCTCACCTATGGTCATGAGCCAGTTGATCTTCCTTCCTAACCTCACCTATGGTCATGAGCCAGTCCACCTTCCTTCCTCCCCTCACCTATGGTCATGAGCCAGTTGATCTTCCTTCCTACCCTCACCTATGGTCATGAGCCAGTCCACCTTCCTTCCTAACCTCACCTATGGTCATGAGCCAGTCCACCTTCCTTCCTCCCCTCACCTATGGTCATGAGCCAGTCCACCTTCCTTCCTCCCCTCACCTATGGTCATGAGCCAGTCCACCTTCCTTCCTCCCCTCACCTATGGTCATGAGCCAGTAGATCTTCCTTCCTCCCCTCACCTATGGTCATGAGCCAGTCCACCTTCCTTCCTCCCCTCACCTATGGTCATGAGCCAGTTGATCTTCCTTCCTCCCCTCACCTATGGTCATGAGCCAGTCCACCTTCCTTCCTAACCTCACCTATGGTCATGAGCTTTGGGTCGTGACTGAAAGAAGGAGATCCTGGATCCAAGAGGCTGAAATGAGTTTCCTCCGTAGAGTGGCTGGGCCCCCCCTTAGAGATAGGGTGAGGAGCTCCATCACCAGGGAGGAGCTCGGAGTAGAGCCGCTGCTCCTCCACATCCAGAGGAGCCAGCTGAGGCTCGGGCTTCTGTTGGGGATGTCCCCCGGACGCCTCCCTTGGGAGGTGTTCTAGGCATGTCCCTCCGGTAGGAGGCCTGGGGACAGACCTGGAGGTCATTAAGTCTTTGTGTTCCAGGCCTGGAGGTCATTCCAGACCTGGAGGTCATTAAGTCTTTGTGTTCCAGACCTGGAGGTCGTTAAGTCTTTGTGTTCCAGGCCTGGAGGTCATTCCAGACCTGGAGGTCGTTAAGTCTTTGTGTTCCAGGCCTGGAGGTCATTAAGTCTTTGTGTTCCAGGCCTGGAGGTCATTAAGTCTTTGTGTTCCAGGCCTGGAGGTCGTTAAGTCTTTGTGTTCCAGGCCTGGAGGTCGTTAAGTCTTTGTGTTCCAGACCTGGAGGTCATTAAGTCTTTGTGTTCCAGGCCTGGAGGTCATTAAGTCTTTGTGTTCCAGACCTGGAGGTCATTAAGTCTTTGTGTTCCAGGCCTGGAGGTCATTAAGTCTTTGTGTTCCAGGCCTGGAGGTCATTCCAGACCTGGAGGTCATTAAGTCTTTGTGTTCCAGACCTGGAGGTCGTTAAGTCTTTGTGTTCCAGGCCTGGAGGTCATTCCAGACCTGGAGGTCGTTAAGTCTTTGTGTTCCAGGCCTGGAGGTCATTAAGTCTTTGTGTTCCAGGCCTGGAGGTCATTAAGTCTTTGTGTTCCAGGCCTGGAGGTCATTAAGTCTTTGTGTTCCAGACCTGGAGGTCATTAAGTCTTTGTGTTCCAGGCCTGGAGGTCATTAAGTCTTTGTGTTCCAGGCCTGGAGGTCATTCCAGACCTGGAGGTCATTAAGTCTTTGTGTTCCAGACCTGGAGGTCGTTAAGTCTTTGTGTTCCAGGCCTGGAGGTCATTCCAGGCCTGGAGGTCGTTAAGTCTTTGTGTTCCAGGCCTGGAGGTCATTAAGTCTTTGTGTTCCAGACCTGGAGGTCATTAAGTCTTTGTGTTCCAGGCCTGGAGGTCATTAAGTCTTTGTGTTCCAGGTTTGGAGACACGTCCCTCCAGGAGGTGATCAACTCAGAGAGCCTCCACACACTGAACTCTTACTACCAACAGTTTAAAGAAGTTCTGCCTGAAGACTGTAAGTTCACCTCTTTAATGCTGCTCCTCCTCCTGCTAACCTGGACTGCTCCTCCTCCTCCTCCTCCTCCTCCTCCTCCTCCTCCTCCTCCTGCTAACCTGGACTGCTCCTCCTCCTCCTCCTCCTCCTCCTGCTAACCTGGACTGCTCCTCCTCCTCCTCCTCCTCCTCCTCCTCCTCCTGCTAACCTGGACTGCTCCTCCTCCTCCTCCTCCTCCTCCTCCTCCTCCTCCTGCTAACCTGGACTGCTCCTCCTCCTCCTCCTCCTCCTCCTGCTAACCTGGACTGCTCCTCCTCCTCCTCCTCCTCCTCCTCCTCCTCCTCCTCCTCCTCCTGCTAACCTGGACTGCTCCTCCTCCTCCTCCTCCTCCTCCTCCTCCTCCTCCTCCTCCTCCTGCTAACCTGGACTGCTCCTCCTCCTCCTCCTCCTCCTCCTCCTCCTCCTGCTAACCTGGACTGCTCCTCCTCCTGCTACTGCTCCTCCTCCTGCTAACCTGGACTGCTCCTCCTCCTCCTCCTCCTGCTCCTCCTCCTGCTAACCTGGACTGCTCCTCCTCCTCCTCCTCCTCCTCCTGCTCCTGCTCCTCCTCCTACTCCTCCTACTCCTCCTCCTCCTCCTCCTCCTCCTCCTCCTCCTACTCCTCCTCCTCCTGCTATCCTGGACTGCTCCTCCTACTCCTCCTCCTCCTGCTAACCTGGACTGCTCCTCCTCCTCCTCCTCCTCCTCCTCCTCCTCCTACTCCTCCTACTCCTCCTGCTGCTCCTCCTCCTCCTGCTAACCTGGACTGCTCCTCCTCCTCCTCCTCCTCCTCCTCCTCCTCCTACTCCTCCTCCTGGTAACCTGAGCTGCTGCTCCTCCTCTGTCGTCCTGCTGCTCCTGCTCCTCATGCTCCTCCTCCTCTGGTCCCTCCTGGGTCTAGGTCTTCCCAGGTCCCGGTCTCAGACTTGTCTCCCGGAGCTCCTCAGGTTTCTGGGACAAAATGTCAACGTGAGGAAGAACAAGAACGTGGACATCCTGTGGCAGGCTGCCGAGGTACTTCCTGTTTCCTGTTTGGTACCCTGGAGTATCCTGGAGTATCCTGTAGTATCCTGTAGTACCCTGGAGTATCCTGTAGTATCCTGGAGTATCCTGTAGTATCCTGTAGTACCCTGGAGTATCCTGTAGTATCCTGTAGTACCCTGGAGTATCCTGTAGTATCCTGTAGTACCCTGGAGTATCCTGGAGTATCCTGTAGTATCCTGTAGTACCCTGGAGTATCCTGTAGTACCCTGGAGTATCCTGGAGTATCCTGGAGTATCCTGTAGTATCCTGTAGTACCCTGGAGTATCCTGTAGTATCCTGGAGTATCCTGTAGTATCCTGTAGTACCCTGGAGTATCCTGTAGGATCCTGTAGTACCCTGGAGTATCCTGTAGTACCCTGGAGTATCCTGTAGTATCCTGTAGTACCCTGGAGTATCCTGTAGGATCCTGTAGTACCCTGGAGTATCCTGTAGTATCCTGGAGTATCCTGTAGTATCCTGTAGTACCCTGTAGTATCATGTAATATCCTGTAGTATCATGTGGTAGGCTGCCACGGTCTCTCTCTCTCTCTCTCTCTCTCTCAGATCTGCCGCCGGCTGAACGGCGTTCGCTTCACCAGCTGTAAGAGCGCTAAGGACCGCACGGCGATGTCGGTGACGCTGGAGCAGTGTCTGGTTCTGCAGCACGAGCACGGCATGGCGCCACAGGTCTTCACACAGGCCCTGGACTGTATGCGCAGGTAGGCTGTGTGTGTGTGTGTGTGTGTGTGTGTGTGTGTGTGTGTGTGTGTGTGTGTGTGTGTGTGTGTGTGTGTGTGTGTGTGTGTGTGTGTGTGTGTGTGTGTGTGTGTGTGTCAGGCCCCAGACTCTTCCTCAAGCTCAGGTTTCATTCTGTATGTGGAAACATCCTGCTACTACTAGTACTACTAGTTGTAGTACTACAACAACAATACAACCCGTTGGACCCTAGAAAAGCAGTGTTATCAGAATAAAGGTCTGTGGTCTCTGGTCCTGCCAACCAAACCAAGGGAAACGTTCCCTTCTGACACCAACTGAACGAGTAACAAGCTCACTGAGGTGCAAATCAATGTGTATTTCAAAATAATGGTGAACCTTCAAATTAAAGAGAAGGAAAAAGAAATACAACACGACCAAGTTTCAGTGTGAAATAAAGTCTGATTTTCAGAGTAATCCTGCTGGAACAGGGAGCTACAGTACAGTCGCAGTACCACTGCAGTACGGGGTGGGGCAGGAGGGTACGGTACAGTAAGGTACAGTGTGGTACATTATTAGTCAGTATGGTACAGTACAGTATGGTATGGTACAGTACAGTATGGTAGAGTATGGTACGGTACAGTACAGTATGGTATGGTATAGTATGGTAAGGTACAGTAAGGTATGGTACAGTACAGTGTGGTACAGTGTGGTAGGTACAGTACAGTATGATATGGTACAGTAAGGTACAGTACAGTATGGTATGGTACAGTAAGGTAAGGTACAGTAATGTACGGTACAGTATGGTAGAGTATGGTACGGTACAGTACGGTACAGTACAGTATGGTATGGTACAGTATGGTAAGGTAAAGTAAGGTATGGTACAGTGTGGTAGGTACAGTAGGGTACAGTGTACATTTTTAGACAGTATGGTACAGTAAGGTATGGTACAGTATGGTATGGTACAGTATGGTACGGTACAGTGTGGTACATTAATAAACAGTATGGTATGGTACAGTATGGTACGGTACAGTGTGGTACATTAATAAACAGTATGGTATGGTACAGTATGGTACGGTACAGTAAGGTATGGTATGGTACAGTATGGTACGGTACAGTAAGGTACAGTATGGTACATTATTATACAGTGTGGTACGGTACAGTAAGGTACATTATGGTATATTATTATACAGTCAGGTAGGGTATGGTACAGTCAGGTAGGGTTTAAGTGGACAAGATAAAACCCTCCTCCAGCCCTGCTGATGTTCCTAAACGTTTTGAGGTGGTGGTTCCTGGAGAACCTCTCCTGGATGTGGCTCCTCCCAACCTGCTCTGGTCAATCCCGTTGGGTCCTGTGTATGGCGTCAATTTAGTGCCAGAAACACGTAAAAACTGGGATCACGCACACTTAGACCACTTTCTGTGCTCGCCGTCTCTGTCTGTACCCTCCGTCTCTGTCTGTACCCTCCGTCTCTGTCTGTGCCCTCCGTCTCTGTCTGTACCCTCCGTCTCTGTCTGTACCCTCCGTCTCTGTCTGTGCCCTCCGTCTCTGTCAGTGTGCTCGCCGTCTCTGTCAGTGGGCTCGCCGTCTCTGTCTGTGCCCTCCGTCTCTGTCAGTGGGCTCGCCGTCTCTGTCAGTGTGCTCGCCGTCTCTGTCAGTGGGCTCGCCGTCTCTGTCAGTGTGCTCGCCGTCTCTGTCAGTGGGCTCGCCGTCTCTGTCTGTACCCGCCGTCTCTGTCTGTGCCCTCCGTCTCTGTCTGTGCCCTCCGTCTCTGTCAGTACCCTCCGTCTCTGTCAGTGTGCTCGCCGTCTCTGTCTGTGCCCTCCGTCTCTGTCTGTGCCCTCCGTCTCTGTCTGTACTCGCTGTCTCTGTCAGTGGGTGCCCCGTCTCTGTCTGTGCCCTCCGTCTCTGTCTGTGCCCTCCGTCTCTGTCTGTACTCGCTGTCTCTGTCAGTGGGTGCCCCGTCTCTGTCTGTGCCCTCCGTCTCTGTCTGTGCCCTCCGTCTCTGTCTGTACTCGCTGTCTCTGTCAGTGGGTGCCCCGTCTCTGTCAGTGTGCTCGCCGTCTCTGTCTGTGCCCTCCGTCTCTGTCTGTACTCGCTGTCTCTGTCAGTGGGTGCCCCGTCTCTGTCTGTGCCCTCCGTCTCTGTCAGTGGGCTTGCCGTCTGTCAGTGTGCTCACCATCTCTGTCTGTCCTCGCCGTCTCTGTCTGTCCTCGCCGTCTCTGTCTGTACCCTCCGTCTCTGTCAGTGGGCTTAAACGTCAGTGTTTCCTGGTCCTATAATTGCCAGACTATCAATAGAATGAATCAACATAAAATCAAATGAACTCTGTAAGAAGATCAGCCGATTCCTCCTCCATGACAACAAGTAGAATGTTCTGCACTCTGGGGACATTACTTTCTTCGTCCAGCTCCTTCTGGACCAACCCTGGTTTAAAGTGACCAATCAGAAAGGAGGGGGGATTACCAGGCTGTCCAGGCAAAGAGTTCTAGGACCAGTTTCAATCAGGTTTTCATCCAATGCTCTCCACTGAAACTGCTGCAGACTCTGGTCCCTCCACAGTCCTGGTCTTACAGGACTTTAATCTGCTTTAGATACGGTGGACCTCAATATATTGATCAACGGACTGAAATCAGAGCTGGGATTCTCTGGGTCTGTCCTTCACTAGTTTTCCAAATACATAAAAGGAAGAACTTTCAATGTTGCCATCACCCACAAACTGTCTGTGTCCAGCCTGTCCTGTGGAGCTGCTCAGGACTCTGTCCTGTGGAGGAGCTCAGGACTCTGTCCTGTGGAGCTGCTCAGGACTCTGTCCTGTGGAGGAGCTCAGGACTCTGTCCTGTGGAGGAGCTCAGGACTCTGTCCTGTGGAGGAGCTCAGGACTCTGTCCTGTGGAGCTGCTCAGGACTCTGTCCTGTGGAGGAGCTCAGGACTCTGTCCTGTGGAGGAGCTCAGGACTCTGTCCTGTGGAGCTGCTCAGGACTCTGTCCTGTGGAGGAGCTCAGGACTCTGTCGTGTGGAGCTGCTCAGGACTCTGTCCTGTGGAGCTCAGGACTCTGTCCTGTGGAGCTGCTCAGGACTCTGTCCTGTGGAGGAGCTCAGGACTCTGTCCTGCGGAGCTGCTCAAGACTCTGTCCTGTGGAGGAGCTCAAGACTCTGTCCTGTGGAGGAGCTCAGGACTCTGTCCTGCGGAGCTGCTCAGGACTCTGTCCTGTGGAGCTGCTCAGGACTCTGTCCTGTGGAGCTCAGGACTCTGTCCTGTGGAGGAGCTCAGGACAGAGTCCTGGGGCCTGGTTTCTTTCTATTGGACCTGATGCCTCTTGGTCGTCTCATTGGTCCTTTTGAAAATGTGTCCTACCACTTATACGCTGATGACATCCAGTTCTGCTGTCCCTTCACTGACTCAGAGTTTCACGTCTTGTCTATGTTTTTGGATTGTGTGACCTGCATTAAAAACAGGCTTTCTTCAAATGATCAGGGTCACCCTCCGATCCTCAGAGTTACCCCTATCCTCAGGGTCACCCTCCGATCCTCAGAGTTACCCCTATCCTCAGGGTCACCCTCCGATCCTCAGAGTTACCCCTATCCTCAGGGTCACCCTCCGATCCTCAGAGTTACCCCTATCCTCAGGGTCACCCTCCGATCCTCAGAGTTACCCCTATCCTCAGGGTCACCCTCCGATCCTCAGAGTTACCCCTATCCTCAGAGTTACCCCGATCCTCAGAGTTACCCCTATCCTCAGGGTCACCCTCCGATCCTCAGAGTTACCCCTATCCTCAGGGTCACCCTCCGATCCTCAGAGTTACCCCTATCCTCAGAGTTACCCCGATCCTCAGAGTTACTCCGATCCTCAGAGTTACCCCGATCCTCAGGGTCACCCTCCGATCCTCAGAGTTACCCCGATCCTCATGGTCTCCCTCCGATCCTCGTGGTCACCCTCCGATCCTCGTGGTCACTCTCCGATCCTCGTGGTCACCCTCCGATCCTCGTCACCCTCTGATCCTCATCACTCTTCGATCCTCGTGGTCTCCCTCCGATCCTCGTCACTCTCCGATCCTCGTGGTCTCCCTTCGATCCTCGTGGTCTCCCTCCGATCCTCGTGGTCACTCTCCGATCCTCGTGGTCTCCCTCCGATCCTCGTGGTCACTCTCCGATCCTCGTGGTCTCCCTCCGATCCTCGGGGTCACCATCCGATCCTCGTCACCCTCCGATCCTCGTCACTCTTCGATCCTCGTGGTCTCCCTCGGATCCTCGTCACTCTCCGATCCTCGTGGTCTCCCTTCGATCCTCGTGGTCTCCCTCCGATCCTCGTGGTCACTCTCCGATCCTCTGGGTCACTCTCCGATCCTCGTGGTCTCCCTCCGATCCTCTGGGTCACCCTCCGATCCTCGTCACCCTCCGATCCTCGTGGTCACTCTCCGATCCTCGTGGTCTCCCTCCGATCCTCGTCACTCTCCGATCCTCGTGGTCACTCTCCGATCCTCGTGGTCTCCCTCCGATCCTCGTCACTCTCCGATCCTCGTGGTCACTCTCCGATCCTCGTCACTCTCCGATCCTCTTGGTCTCCCTCCGATCCTCGTGGTCTCCCTCCGATCCTCGGGGTCACTCTCCGATCCTCGTGGTCACCCTCCGATCCTCGTGGTCTCCCTCCGATCCTCGTCACTCTCCGATCCTCGTGGTCTCCCTCCGATCCTCGTCACTCTCCGATCCTCGTGGTCTCCCTCCGATCCTCGTGGTCTCCCTCCGATCCTCGGGGTCACTCTCCGATCCTCGTGGTCACCCTCGGATCCTCGTCACTCTCCGATCCTCGTGGTCTCCCTTCGATCCTCGTGGCCTCCCTCCGATCCTCGTGGTCACTCTCCGATCCTCTGGGTCACTCTCCGATCCTCGTGGTCTCCCTCCGATCCTCGTGGTCACCCTCCGATCCTCGTGGTCTCCCTCCGATCCTCGTCACTCTCCGATCCTCGTGGTCACTCTCCGATCCTCGTCACTCTCCGATCCTCGTGGTCACTCTCCGATCCTCGTGGTCACTCTCCGATCCTCTTGGTCTCCCTCCGATCCTCGTGGTCTCCCTCCGATCCTCGGGGTCACTCTCCGATCCTCGTGGTCACCCTCCGATCCTCGTGGTCTCCCTCCGATCCTCGTCACTCTCCGATCCTCGTGGTCACTCTCCGATCCTCGTGGTCTCCCTCCGATCCTCATGGTCTCCCTCCGATCCTCGTCACTCTCCGATCCTCGTGGTCACTCTCCGATCCTCGTGGTCTCCCTCCGATCCTCGGGGTCACTCTCCGATCCTCTTGGTCTCCCTCCGATCCTCGTCACTCTCCGATCCTCGTGGTCTCCCTCCGATCCTCGTGGTCTCCCTCCGATCCTCGTGGTCTCCCTCCGATCCTCGGGGTCACTCTCCGATCCTCGTGGTCACCCTCGGATCCTCGTCACTCTCCGATCCTCGTGGTCTCCCTTCGATCCTCGTGGCCTCCCTCCGATCCTCGTGGTCACTCTCCGATCCTCTGGGTCACTCTCCGATCCTCGTGGTCTCCCTCCGATCCTCGTCACCCTCCGATCCTCGTGGTCACTCTCCGATCCTCGTGGTCTCCCTCCGATCCTCGTGGTCTCCCTCCGATCCTCGTCACTCTCCGATCCTCGTGGTCACTCTCCGATCCTCGTGGTCTCCCTCTGATCCTCGTCACTCTCCGATCCTCGTGGTCACTCTCCGATCCTCGTGGTCACTCTCCAATCCTCTTGGTCTCCCTCCGATCCTCGTGGTCTCCCTCCGATCCTCGGGGTCACTCTCCGATCCTCGTGGTCACCCTCCGATCCTCGTGGTCTCCCTCCGATCCTCGTCACTCTCCGATCCTCGTGGTCTCCCTCCGATCCTCGGGGTCACTCTCCGATCCTCGTGGTCACCCTCGGATCCTCGTCACTCTCCGATCCTCGTGGTCTCCCTTCGATCCTCGTGGCCTCCCTCCGATCCTCGTGGTCACTCTCCGATCCTCTGGGTCACTCTCCGATCCTCGTGGTCTCCCTCCGATCCTCTGGGTCACTCTCCGATCCTCGTGGTCTCCCTCCGATCCTCGTCACTCTCCGATCCTCGTGGTCACTCTCCGATCCTCGTGGTCTCCCTCTGATCCTCGTCACTCTCCGATCCTCGTGGTCACTCTCCGATCCTCGTGGTCACTCTCCGATCCTCTTGGTCTCCCTCCGATCCTCGTGGTCTCCCTCCGATCCTCGGGGTCACTCTCCGATCCTCGTGGTCACCCTCCGATCCTCGTGGTCTCCCTCCGATCCTCGTCACTCTCCGATCCTCGTGGTCACTCTCCGATCCTCGTGGTCTCCCTCCGATCCTCGTCAATCTCCGATCCTCGTGGTCACTCTCCGATCCTCTTGGTCTCCCTCCGATCCTCGTGGTCTCCCTCCGATCCTCGGGGTCACTCTCCGATCCTCGTGGTCACCCTCCGATCCTCGTGGTCTCCCTCCGATCCTCGTCACTCTCCGATCCTCGTGGTCACTCTCCGATCCTCGTGGTCTCCCTCCGATCCTCGTCACTCTCCGATCCTCATGGTCTCCCTCCGATCCTCGTCACTCTCCGAACCTCGTGGTCACTCTCCGATCCTCGTGGTCTCCCTCCGATCCTCGGGGTCACTCTCCGATCCTCTTGGTCTCCCTCCGATCCTCGTGGTCACTCTCCGATCCTCGTGGTCTCCCTCCGATCCTCGGGGTCACTCTCCGATCCTCGGGGTCACTCTCCGATCCTCGTGGTCACCCTCCGATCCTCGTGGTCTCCCTCCGATCCTCGTCACTCTCCGATCCTCGTGGTCACTCTCCGATCCTCGTGGTCTCCCTCCGATCCTCGTCACTCTCCGATCCTCATGGTCTCCCTCCGATCCTCGTCACTCTCCGAACCTCGTGGTCACTCTCCGATCCTCGTGGTCTCCCTCCGATCCTCGGGGTCACTCTCCGATCCTCTTGGTCTCCCTCCGATCCTCGTGGTCACTCTCCGATCCTCGTGGTCTCCCTCCGATCCTCGGGGTCACTCTCCGATCCTCGGGGTCACTCTCCGATCCTCGTGGTCACCCTCCGATCCTCGTGGTCTCCCTCCGATCCTCGTGGTTGTAGAAATCCACTGAGTCAGTATCAGAGAGGGAGTCAGCAGAGCCGGAGCACAGACACTGAAGGTCCAGGGTCAGGGCATCCATGTTGATGTTTTTCAGGTTTCTGAAATTAATTTTCCACTTTGGTTTGGTTTGGGGGGAGGGGGAGGGTTCTGTTGGGTTTGGTTTGGGGGAGGGGAAGAGGTTCTGTTTGATTTGGTTTGGGGGAGGGGAAGAGTTCTGTTTAGTTTGGTTTGGGGGAGGGGAAGAGGTTCTGTTTGGTTTGGTTTGGTTTGGTTTGGTTTGGGGGAGGGGAAGAGTTCTGTTTGGTTTGGTTTGGTTTGGGGGAGGGGAATAGTTCTGTTTAGTTTGGTTTGGGGGAGGGGAATAGTTCCGTTTGGTTTGGTTTGGGGGAGGGGAGGGGAAGAGTTCTGTTTGGTTTGGTTTGGTTTGGTTTGGTTTGGTTTGGGGGAGGGGAGGGGAAGAGTTCTGTTTGGTTTGGTTTGGGGGAGGGGAGGGGAAGAGTTCTGTTTGGTTTAGTATGACACAACCTTGCCATCAGAAACACCAAGGTCATACCTGTAGGTGGAGTTGGAGATGAGCAGGTCAAGTGTCTGTCCTGGGGGGTGGAGCAACATCAACGTGTTGTTGCAGGTTGAGAGAGTCTAGCAGCACAATGGCATGAGGGGGTGTCGACATGGATGTTTCTATCTCCCAGGGTTGTGACGTTGGCAGAGGAGGTACAGAGAGTAGTGAGGAGATCAAGTAGTGAGGCAATCGGGTAGTGAGTAGGTCAAGTAGTGAGGAGATCAAGTAGTGAGGCAATCGGGTAGTGAGTAGGTCAAGTAGTGAGGCAATCGGGTAGTGAGTAGGTCAAGTAGTGAGTAGATCAAGTAGTGAGGAGATCGGGTAGTGAGGAGATCGAGTAGTGAGTAGATCAAGTAGTGAGTAGATCAAGTAGTGAGTAGATCAGGTAGTGAGTAGATCAAGTAGTGAGGAGATCAAGTAGTGAGGCAATCGGGTAGTGAGTAGGTCAAGTAGTGAGTAGATCAAGTAGTGAGGAGATCGGGTAGTGAGTAGATCAAGTAGTGAGTAGATCAGGTAGTGAGTAGATCAAGTAGTGAGTAGATCAGGTAGTGAGTAGATCAAGTAGTGAGTAGATCAAGTAGTGAGGAGATCGGGTAGTGAGTAGATCAAGTAGTGAGGAGATCGGGTAGTGAGTAGATCAGGTAGTGAGGAGATCAAGTAGTGAGGAGATCAGGTAGTGAGGAGATCAGGTAGTGAGGAGATCAAGTAGTGAGGAGATCAGGTAGTGAGGAGATCAAGTAGTGAGGAGATCAGGTAGTGAGGAGATCAAGTAGTGAGGAGATCAAGTAGTGAGGAGATCAGGTAGTGAGGAGATCAAGTAGTGAGGAGATCAGGTGACACCAGGTTGATTAAAAATCTAGCAGAAGATTCCAGCTGCATGTTAACTTGGATCAGCCTGCTTTCTTTCTTTCTTTCTTTCTTTCTTTCTTTCTTTCTTTCTTTCTTTCTTTCTTTCTTTCTTTCTTTCTTTCTTTCTTTCTTTCTTTCTTTCTTTCTTTCTTTCTTTCTTTCTTTCTTTCTTCATGTTTTAGAGTTTATAAACATGGAGGTGTACTTTCTTATCTTCTCAACTGTTTCCCCCCCCACCCCCCCTTCCCCCTCCCGTGGCCCCCCAGTGTTGGTACCAGGGAGGGGGTGACCCAGAAGAACCTGAGTGGCCTGCTGCCGGTGCGGGACCTGGTTCTGGACCCCAGCCTGCTGTACTCTCTGCCCCTGCTGGCCCTGAGCCCCCCCCCCCTGCTGCTGGTCTGGCTCTTCCTCAGTCTGACCTACTTCCTGTCCAAGCTGCGCTGCTGAGCCCCCCCCACCCCCGCTGCTGCTCTGGCTCTTCCTCAGTCTGACCTACTTCCTGTCCAAGCTGGGCGAGGGGGGGTGCTGGGCCCAGTGTCATCCCAGGTAGACGATTCCCAGTTAGACGACTCATAATATGAATAGGAATGTAGTTTTACACACAAAGACACTTCATTTAGAGAAAGACACATGTTGGACTAAAGACACATGTTGGACTAAAGACGGACTAAAGACACATGTTGGACTCAAGACACTAAAGACACATGTTGGACTAAAGTCGGACTAAAGACACATGTTGGACTAAAGACACATGTTGGACTAAAGACACACGTCGGACTAAAGACACATGTCGGACTAAATACACATGTTGGACTAAAGACACATGTTGGACTAAAGACACATGTCGGACTAAAGACACATGTTGGACTAAAGACACATGTTGGACTCAAGACACTAAAGACACATGTTGGACTAAAGTCGGACTTAAGACATATGTTGGACTAAAGACATGTTGGACTAAAGTCGGACTAAAGACACATGTCGGACGAAAGACACATGTTGGACTAAAGTTGGACTGAAGACACATGTCGGACTAAGGACACATGTTGGACTAAAGACACATGTCGGACTAAAGTCGGACTAAAGACACATGTTGGACTAAAGACACACGTCGGACTAAAGACATATGTTGGACTAAAGACACATGTTGGACTAAAGTCGGACTAAAGACACATGTTGGACTAAAGCAACATGTTGGACTAAAGACACATGTTGGACTAAAGTCGGACTAAAGACACATGTTGGACTAAAGTCGGACTAAAGACATGTTGGACTAAAGTCGGACTAAAGACACATGTTGGACTAAAGTCGGACTAAATACACATGTTGGACTAAAGTCGGACTAAAGACACATTTTGGACTAAAGACGGACTAAAGACACATGTTGGACTAAAGACACATGTTGGACTAAAGTCGGACTAAAGACACATGTTGGACTAAAGACGGACTAAAGACACATGTTGGACTAAAGACACATGTTGGACTAAAGTCGGACTAAAGACACATGTTGGACTAAAGACACATGTTGGACTAAAGACACATGTTGGACTAAAGTCGGACTAAATACACATGTTGGACTAAAGTCGGACTAAAGACACATGTTGGACTAAAGACGGACTAAAGACACATGTCGGACTAAAGACACATGTCGGACTAAAGACATATGTTGGGCTAAAGTCGGACTAAAGACACATGTCGGACTAAAGTCGGACTAAAGACACATGTTGGACTAAAGACACATGTTGGACTAAAGACATATGTTGGACTAAAGTCGGGCTAAAGACACATGTTGGACTAAAGACACATGTTGGACTAAAGACATGTCGGACTAAAGACATATGTTGGGCTAAAGTCGGACTAAAGACACATGTCGGACTAAAGACACATGTCGGACTAAAGACACATGTCGGACTAAAGTCGGACTAAAGACACATGTCGGACTAAAGACACATGTCGGACTAAAGTCGGACTAAAGACATGTTGGACTAAAGTCGGACTAAAGACACATGTCGGACTAAAGACATATGTCGGACTAAAGACATATGTTGGACTAAAGTCGGACTAAAGACACATGTTGGACTAAAGACACATGTCAGACTAAAGTCGGACTAAAGACACATGTTGGACTAAAGACATATGTTGGACTAAAGACACATGTTGGACTAAAGACATGTTGGACTAAAGTCGGGCTAAAGACACATGTTGGACTAAAGACACATGTTGGACTAAAGACATATGTTGGACTAAAGACACATGTTGGACTAAAGACATATGTTGGACTAAAGTCGGGCTAAAGACACATGTTGGACTAAAGACACATGTTGGACTAAAGACATATGTCGGACTAAAAACATATGTTGGGCTAAAGTCGGACTGAAGACACATGTCGGACTAAAGTCGGACTAAAGACACATGTTGGACTAAAGACACATGTTGGACTAAAGACATATGTTGGACTAAAGTCGGGCTAAAGACACATGTCGGACTAAAGACACATGTTGGACTAAAGACATATGTCGGACTAAAGACATATGTTGGGCTAAAGTCGGACTAAAGACACATGTTGGACTAAAGACACATGTCGGACTAAAGTCGGACTAAAGACACATGTCGGACTAAAGACACATGTCGGACTAAAGTCGGACTAAAGACACATGTCGGACTAAAGACACATGTCGGACTAAAGTCGGACTAAAGACACATGTCGGACTAAAGACACATGTCGGACTAAAGACACATGTTGGACTAAAGACACATGTTGGACTGAAGACATATGTCGGACTAAAGTCGGACTAAAGACACATGTTGGACTAAAGACACATGTCGGACTAAAGTCGGACTAAAGACACATGTTGGACTAAAGACACATGTTGGACTAAAGACATATGTTGGACTAAAGACACATGTTGGACTAAAGACATATGTTGGACTAAAGTCGGGCTAAAGACACATGTTGGACTAAAGACACATGTTGGACTAAAGACATATGTCGGACTAAAGACACATGTTGGGCTAAAGTCGGACTAAAGACACATGTTGGACTAAAGACACATGTTGGGCTAAAGTCGGACTAAAGACATATGTTGGACTAAAGACACATGTTGGACTAAAGACATATGTTGGACTAAAGTCGGGCTAAAGACACATGTTGGACTAAAGACACATGTTGGACTAAAGACATATGTCGGACTAAAGACATATGTTGGGCTAAAGTCGGACTAAAGACACATGTTGGACTAAAGACACATGTCGGACTAAAGTCGGACTAAAGACACATGTCGGACTAAAGTCGGACTAAAGACATGTTGGACTAAAGACACATGTCGGACTAAAGTCGGACTAAAGACACATGTTGGACTAAAGACACATGTCGGACTAAAGACATGTTGGACTAAAGTCGGACTAAAGACATGTTGGACTAAAGACACATGTCGGACTAAAGACATGTTGGACTAAAGTCGGACTAAAGACATGTTGGACTAAAGACACATGTCGGACTAAAGTCGGACTAAAGACACATGTCGGACTAAAGTCGGACTAAAGACATGTTGGACTAAAGACACATGTCGGACTAAAGTCGGACTAAAGACACATGTTGGACTAAAGACACATGTCGGACTAAAGTCGGACTAAAGACATGTTGGACTAAAGTCGGACTAAAGACATGTTGGACTAAAGACACATGTCGGACTAAAGACATGTTGGACTAAAGTCGGACTAAAGACATGTTGGACTAAAGACACATGTCGGACTAAAGACATGTTGGACTAAAGTCGGACTAAAGACACATGTCGGACTAAAGACATGTTGGACTAAAGTCGGACTAAAGACACATGTCGGACTAAAGACACGCGAGAGACAGTACTATAAAGAATAGGTTGAGTGAATTTTGCTCTAATACTCTAATACTTTCCACATTAGGCCAATAGTATTTGCTAATTGGGACTTCAGGATATTTCTCTCCAGAAAAGTATTCATGGTCAAAAAATGCATCAAAAATGAAAAAAAAAACCATGAGTCGCTATGTGTAAGAATACATTCCTATTCATCCTGTATAGTAGTACTAATACTTGACTTATTACAATGAGTCGTCTAACTGGGACGAAACCCTGGGCCCTGTAGACCATCTGCAGATCCCATGGATTTAAAGTGAGCTGCCTGGTCCAGAACCAACCTGTTCTGGACCAGACTCTGGATCGGAGGGGAACATCATGTGACTGATCATGTGACTGATCATGTGACTGATCATGTGATGTGAGGGTGGAGAAGGAGAAGAAGAGACTAAAGTTGTTCCTGAAAATGAAGTGAAACATCAAAGTTTCTGTTGTTGTTCATCTCTTCTATATAAGATATAATATATATATATATATATATATATATATATATATATATCAGCAATATTATTATTGATCCTGCGGCTGCTGCTCCATTAAAACCCTCCACGCTCTGACTGCTTCCTGTTGTCATGGTAACCCCTCACCCCGCCCATTACAGTACACCTTCTGAATACAACCTGCAGTAACACATTACAGTACACCTTCTGAATACAACCTGCAGTAACACATTACAGTACACCTTCTGAATACAACCTGCAGTAACACATTACAGTACACCTTCTGAATATAACCTGCAGTACAATCTGCAGTAACACATTACAGTACACCTTCTGAATACAACCTGCAGTAACACATTACAGTACACCTTCTGAATATAACCTGCAGTACAATCTGCAGTAACACATTACAGTACACCTTCTGAATATAACCTGCAGTACAATCTGCTGTAACACATTACAGTACACCTTCTGAATATAACCTGCAGTACAATCTGCAGTAACACATTACAGTACACCTTCTGAATACAACCTGCAGTAACACATTACAGTACACCTGAATATAACCTGCAGTACAATCTGCTGTAACACATTACAGTACACCTTCTGAATACAACCTGCAGTAACACATTACAGTACACCTTCTGAATATAACCTGCAGTACAATCTGCAGTAACACATTACAGTACACCTTCTGAATACAACCTGCAGTACAATCTGCATTAACACATTACAGTACACCTTCTGAATACAACCTGCAGTACAATCTGCAGTAACACATTACAGTACACCTTCTGAATACAACCTGCAGTAACACATTACAGTACACCTTCTGAATATAACCTGCAGTACAATCTGCTGTAACACATTACAGTACACCTTCTGAATATAACCTGCAGTACAATCTGCAGTAACACAACATTACAGTACACCTTCTGAATATAAGCTGCAGTAACACAACATTACAGTACTCGTGAATATAACCTGCAGTACAATCTGCAGTAACACAACATTACAGTACACCTTCTGAATATAAGCTGCAGTAACACAACATTACAGTACTCGTTGTGAATATAAGCTGCAGTACAATCTGCAGTAACACAACATTACAGTACACCTTCTGAATATAAGCTGCAGTAACACAACATTACAGTACTCGTTGTGAATATAAGCTGCAGTACAATCTGGAACCTTGTTGACAGTAACCCTTGGAGCAGAAGGTTGTGGTTCTTTCACAGTAAAGTTTCATCAGCTGTTCCACTGGCAGTGGAGCAGCAGCATCAACACTGAAGACGGTTCTTCAAATACTGCATCGAATTAAATAGTCAAAACAGAGTACTTTGTATTTGCTAAGAATATTACAGTGATGATAAAGAGTTTTCTGTCCAGGACCTTTACATTGTAGAGATCAGAGTGTTTGAGCCGACAGGACGGCACCCCATGGTCCGACTCTTCTGATGGTCCGACTCTTCTGATGGTCCGACTCTTCTGATGG
>NW_028291878.1:40000-65000 GCF_963383615.2 Lipophrys pholis | reverse complement strand
AATAAACTTCAACCTCTTTGTTCTCTAAACTCCTGAATGACTTTCTGTCCACTGCTGAGGAGGTGGAGGTTCACACCTGGACAGGTAGTCTCCACCTGGACAGGTAGACTCCCCCTGGACAGGTTCACTCCACCTGGACAGGTAGACTCCCCCTGGACAGGTTCACTCCACCTGGACAGGTAGTCTCCACCTGGACAGGTAGACTCCCCCTGGACAGGTAGACTCCCCCTGGACAGGTTCACTCCACCTGGACAGGTAGTCTCCACCTGGACAGGTTCACTCCACCTGGACAGGTAGTCTCCACCTGGACAGGTAGACTCCCCCTGGACAGGTTCACTCCACCTGGACAGGTTCACTCCACCTGGACAGGTAGTCTCCCCCTGGACAGGTTCACTCCCCCTGGACAGGTAGTCTCCCCCTGGACAGGTTCACTCCACCTGGACAGGTAGTCTCCACCTGGACAGGTAGTCTCCCCCTGGACAGGTTCACCCCACCTGAACAGGTTCACTCCACCTGGACAGGTAGACTCCCCCTGGACAGGTAGTCTCCCCCTGGAAAGGTTCACCCCACCTGAACAGGTTCACCCCACCTGTATAGGTAGTCTCCACCTGTATAGGTAGTCTCCACCTGGATAGGTTCACCCCACCTGGACAGGTTCACTCCACCTGTATAGGTAGTCTCCACCTGGACAGGTTCACTCCACCTGAACAGGTGGAGTGAACCTGTATAGGTAGTCTCCACCTGGACAGGTTCACCCCACCTGAACAGGTTCACTCCACCTGTATATGTAGTCTCCACCTGGATAGGTTCACCCCACCTGGACAGGTTCACTCCACCTGTATAGGTAGTCTCCACCTGTATAGGTAGTCTCCACCTGGACAGGTTCACCCCACCTGAACAGGTTCACTCCACCTGTATATGTAGTCTCCACCTGGATAGGTTCACCCCACCTGGACAGGTTCACTCCACCTGTATAGGTAGTCTCCACCTGTATATGTAGTCTCCACCTGGACAGGTTCACTCCACCTGTATAGGTAGTCTCCACCTGTATATGTAGTCTCCACCTGGATAGGTTCACCCCACCTGGACAGGTTCACTCCACCTGAACAGGTTCACTCCACCTGTATAGGTAGTCTCCACCTGTATAGGTAGTCTCCACCTGGATAGGTTCACCCCACCTGAACAGGTTCACTCCACCTGTATAGGTAGTCTCCACCTGGACGGGTTCACTCCACCTGGATAGGTTCACTCCACCTGTATATGTAGTCTCCACCTGGACGGGTTCACTCCACCTGGACGGGTTCACTCCACCTGGACAGGTTCACTCCACCTGTATATGTAGTCTCCACCTGGACGGGTTCACTCCACCTGGATAGGTTCACTCCACCTGTATATGTAGTCTCCACCTGGACGGGTTCACTCCACCTGGACGGGTTCACTCCACCTGGACGGGTTCACTCCACCTGGATAGGTTCACTCCACCTGGATAGGTTCACTCCATAGGTTCTAGGATCAACGCTGGGATCACCAACTGGGTGGAGATCGAGTGGAGCACCACCCAGGACTTCTACCACGTGCTGGACGTCAACCTCCATCACCTTCCTGCCTCTGGTCAGCGCTTTGCAAGGTGACCGTGTTCTTCCACCTCCACCCACCGTTTCCTTCCACCCACTCACTGTAAGAGACAGGGACTGAAGGTACAGGGACTGAAGGTACAGAGACCGAAGGGCCATGGACTGATGATACAGAGACTGAAGGTACAGAGACTGAAGGTACAGGGACTGATGATACAGAGACTGATGATACAGAGACTGAAGGTACAGGGACTGAAGGTACAGAGACTGAAGGTACAGGGACTGATGATACAGAGACTGAAGGTACAGAGACTGAAGGTACAGGGACTGATGATACAGAGACTGATGATACAGAGACTGAAGGTACAGGGACTGAAGGTACAGAGACTGAAGGTACAGGGACTGATGATACAGAGACTGAAGGTACAGGGACTGATGATACAGAGACTGAAGGTACAGAGACTGAAGGTACATGGACTGAAGGTACAGAGACCGAAGGTACAGGGACCAAAGGGCCATGGACTGATGATACAGAGACTGAAGGTACAGGGACTGAAGGTACAGAGACCGAAGGTACAGGGACCGAAGGGCCATGGACTGATGATACAGAGACTGAAGGTACAGAGACTGAAGGTACAGGGACTGATGATACAGAGACTGAAGGTACAGAGACTGAAGGTACAGGGACCAACGGCCCAGGGTCTGAAGATACAGAGACTGAAGGTACATGGACTGTAGGTACAGAGACCAAAGGTACAGAGACTGAAGGTACAGAGACCGAAGGTACAGGGACTGAAGATACAGAGACTGAAGGTACAGAGACCGAAGGGCCATGGACTGATGATACAGAGACTGAAGGTACAGAGACCGAAGGGCCATGGACTGATGATACAGAGACTGAAGGTACAGAGACTGAAGGTACAGGGACTGATGATACAGAGACTGATGATACAGAGACTGAAGGTACAGGGACTGAAGGTACAGAGACTGAAGGTACAGGGACTGATGATACAGAGACTGAAGGTACATGGACTGAAGGTACAGAGACCGAAGGTACAGGGACCGAAGGGCCATGGACTGATGATACAGAGACTGAAGGTACAGGGACTGAAGGTATAGAGACCGAAGGTACAGGGACCGAAGGGCCATGGACTGATGATACAGAGACTGAAGGTACAGAGACTGAAGGTACAGGGACTGATGATACAGAGACTGAAGGTACAGAGACTGAAGGTACAGGGACCAACGGCCCAGGGTCTGAAGATACAGAGACTGAAGGTACATGGACTGTAGGTACAGAGACCAAAGGTACAGAGACTGAAGGTACAGAGACCGAAGGTACAGGGACTGAAGATACAGAGACTGAAGGTACAGAGACCGAAGGTACAGGGACTGAAGGGCCATGGACTGATGATACAGAGACTGAAGGTACAGAGACTGAAGTTACATGGACTAATGATACAGAGACTGAAGGTACAGAGACTGAAGGTACAGGGACTGAAGGTACAGGGACTGATGGTACAGGGACTGATGATACAGAGACTGAAGGTACAGAGACTGAAGGTACATGGACTGATGATACAGAGACTGAAGGTACAGGGACTGAAGGTACAGAGACTGAAGGTACAGGGACTGAAGGTACAGGGACTGAAGGTACATGGACTGATGATACAGAGACTGATGATACAGAGACTGAAGGTACAGAGACTGAAGTTACATGGACTAATGATACAGAGACTGAAGGTACAGAGACTGAAGGTACAGGGACTGAAGGTACAGGGACTGATGATACAGAGACTGAAGGTACAGGGACTGAAGGTACAGGGACTGATGATACAGAGACTGAAGGTACAGAGACTGAAGGTACAGGGACTGAAGGTACAGGGACTGATGATACAGAGACTGAAGGTACAGAAACTGAAGGTACAGGGACTGAAGGTACAGAGACTGAAGGTACAGGGACTGATGATACAGGGACTGAAAGTACAGAGACTGAAGGAACAGGAACCAACGGCCCAGGGACTGAAGGTACAGAGACTGAAGGTACAGAGACTGAAGGTACATGGACTGAAGGTACAGAGACTGAAGGTACAGGGACTGAAGGTACAGAGACTGAAGGTACAGAGACTGAAGGTACAGAGACTGAACGCAGTCAAATTGTGTTAGTCAGTGACTGAGCGACAGAAGTACTACAGTATCATGTACCCTCTCCGGTCAGCATCATCCAGCCGGGGAACTTTGGCCAGTAATGAACATTATTGTGTTACAGTAGTAGCATAAGTAGTGGTAGTACTAATTTACTAGTACAAGAAGTACTACAGTATCATGTGCCCTGCCACCTCCGTCACCAGCATCGTGTGTGGAGGAGATGTGGCTGAAGCTGGACGAGGAGCTTCAGCTGGCGCTGGCAGTGTAGTACTACCGCTCCACCTGCAGGGTGGAGCTCAAGCAACTGGGCCATGCTGCACGCCGTCATGTCGCCTCCACCCAAGTCCAGATACCTGCTGGTGTCGGTGGCGGTTCCTGACTGCCCCCCCCTCAATGCCCCCCTCTCACAATCCCCCACCACCTCCTCAAACCCCCACCACCTCACAACCCCCCCACCCCCTCACAACCCCCACCACCTGCTGAACAGGGTGACAGGGTGACAGGGTGACATGAGGAGGAGACAGGGTGAGGGAGACAGGGTGAGGGTGACATGGTGAGGGAGACAGGGTGAGGGAGACAGGGGGAGGGTGACATGAGGAGACAGGGTGACATGAGGAGGAGACAGGGTGAGGGAGACAGGGTGAGGGTGACAGGGTGAGGGAGACAGGGTGAGGGAGACAGGGTGACATGAGGAGGAGACAGGGTGAGGGAGACAGGGTGAGGGAGACAGGGGGAGGGTGACATGAGGAGACAGGGTGACATGAGGAGGAGACAGGGTGAGGGAGACAGGGTGAGGGTGACAGGGTGAGGGAGACAGGGTGAGGGAGACAGGGTGACATGAGGAGGAGACAGGGTGAGGGAGACAGGGTGAGGGAGACAGGGGGAGGGTGACATGAGGAGACAGGGTGACATGAGGAGGAGACAGGGTGAGGGAGACAGGGTGAGGGAGACAGGGTGACATGAGGAGACAGGGTGAGGGAGACAGGGTGACATGAGGAGGAGACAGGGTGAGGGTGACATGGTGACATGGTGACAGGGTGAGGGAGACAGGGGGAGGGTGACATGAGGAGACAGGGTGACATGAGGAGGAGACAGGGTGAGGGAGACAGGGTGAGGGAGACAGGGTGAGGGAGACAGGGGGAGGGTGACATGAGGAGACAGGGTGACATGAGGAGGAGACAGGGTGAGGGAGACAGGGTGACATGAGGAGGAGACAGGGTGAGGGAGACAGGGTGAGGGAGACAGGGGGAGGGTGACATGAGGAGACAGGGTGACATGAGGAGGAGACAGGGTGAGGGTGACATGGTGACATGGTGACAGGGTGAGGGAGACAGGGGGAGGGTGACATGAGGAGACAGGGTGACATGAGGAGGAGACAGGGTGAGGGAGACAGAGTGACAGGGTGACAGGGTGACATGGTGACATGGTGACAGGGTTCGCCTTAACCCAGGCCCCAACAGTTCAGTTGGATTAACCTTCAATGATCAGGTCAAACTTGATTGATACGGAGTAACGTGAAGCTTTAAGCCTTCGCCTTCTATTTGAGCCTTGTCAACTTCCGTAGGAGACGTGAACGATGGTATGAAACATCGAGACGTCTCACTCTGTCAGGAGCACAACGGGACCTCTTGATAACACTCGGTGTAACGTAACGTTACGTTACAAAACCTCCGACTCATTAAAATACGTGTGTGTGTGTGTGTGTGTGTGTGTGTGTGTGTGTGTGTGTGTGTGTGTGTGTGTGTGTGTGTGTGTGTGTGTGTGTGTGTGTGTGTGTGTGTGTGTGTGTGTGTGTGTGTGTCCCAGCAGAAAGCAGAGTGACGCCTCCTGTCGGATAAACGATCTCCGTTGATCGTAGCGGTTCATCCGCAGATAAAAACAACCGGCGGATTTTAACAGTAACGAGCCCCCGCTGACATTGCGTTACCCGCGTTACCCGGCGGATTCAAACTCACACCTGGGAAAGAAACCACCGAACCACCGGTAAAAAAAACAAACGTTTAATGACTTTTAACGACGTTTAAAGACGAAACCGGAGCGGAAATACCGGCTAGCTGTTTGGCTAGTTAGCTGTTGATTAGCTGACGTGGGACAGGTGGAGGGAGAGACAGGTGGAGGGAGAGACAGGTGGAGGGAGAGACAGGTGGCTGATGGGACAGGTGGAGGGAGAGACAGGTGGATGATGGGACAGGTGGAGGGAGAGACAGGTGGCTGATGGGACAGGTGGAGGGAGAGACAGGTGGATGATGGGACAGGTGGAGGGAGAGACATGTGGAGGGAGAGACAGGTGGATGATGGGACAGGTGGAGGGAGAGACAGGTGGATGATGGGACAGGTGGAGGGAGAGACATGTGGAGGGAGAGACAGGTGGATGATGGGACAGGTGGATGATGGGACAGGTGGAGGGAGAGACACGTGGAGGGAGAGACAGGTGGATGATGGGACAGGTGGATGATGGGACAGGTGGAGGGAGAGACAGGTGGATGATGGGACAGGTGGCTGATGGGACAGGTGGAGGGAGAGACAGGTGGATGATGGGACAGGTGGAGGGAGAGACAGGTGGATGATGGGACAGGTGGATAATGAGACAGGTGGGTGGAGACAGGTGGGGAAATGTGAAGAGAGAGACAGGTGGAGGGAGACAAGGAGAGGGAGGCAGGTCAAGGGAGACAAGCGGAGAGAGACAGGTGGGGGGACACAAGTGTCATTCTCATGTTGTCACTTTTATTTACTTATTTACTTTAATTTTATGTTAATCTCATGTTGTATCGTTGTTATTCTCATGTAGTCTCACTGTTATTCTGTTCTCATGTGTCACTGTTATTGTCATGTTGTGTCACTTATTGCCATAGTGGATCACTGTTATTCTGTTATTCTCATGTGGTGTCACTGTTATTCTCATGTTGTGTCACTGTTATTCTCATATGGTGTCACACTTATTCTCATGTGGTGTCACTGTTATTCTCATGTTGTGTCACTGTTATTCTCATGTGGTGTCACTGTTATTCTCATGTTGTGTCACTGTTATTCTCATATGGTGTCACACTTATTATCATGTGGTGTCACTGTTATTCTCATGTTGTGTCACTGTTATTGTCATGTTGTGTCACCGTTATTGTCATGTGGTGTCACTGTTATTGTCATGTTGTATCACCGTTATTCTCATGTAGTCTCACTGTTATACTGTTCTTATGTTGTGTCACTTATTGCCATAGTGGATCACTGTTATTCTGTTATTCTCATGTTGTGTCACTGTTATTCTCATGTTGTGTCACTGTTATTATCATGTGGTGTCACTGTTATTCTCATGTTGTGTCACTGTTATTCTCATGTTGTGTCACTGTTATTCTCATGTGGTGTCTCTGTTATTCTCATGTGGTGTCACTGTTATTCTCATGTGGTGTCACTGTTATTCTCATGTGGTGTCACTGTTATTCTCATATTGTGTCTCTGTTATTCTCATGTGGTGTCTCTGTTATTCTCATGTTGTATCACTGTTATTCTCATGTGGTGTCACTGTTATTCTCATGTGGTGTCACTGTTATTCTCATGTTGTGTCTGTTATTATCATGTTGTGTCTCTGTTATTCTCATGTGGTGTCACTGTTATTCTCATGTTGTGTCTCTGTTATTCTCATGTGGTGTCTCTGTTATTATCATGTTGTATCACTGTTATTCTCATGTGGTGTCTCTGTTATTCTCATGTTGTATCACTGTTATTCTCATGTTGTATCACTGTTATTCTCATGTTGTGTCACTGTTATTCTCATGTGGTGTCACTGTTATTCTCATGTGGTGTCACTGTTATTCTCATGTTGTGTCTCTGTTATTCTCATGTGGTGTCTCTGTTATTCTCATGTTGTATCACTGTTATTCTCATGTTGTGTCACTGTTATTCTCATGTGGTGTCACTGTTATTCTCATGTTGTGTCACTGTTATTCTCATGTTGTGTCACTGTTATTCTCATGTTGTGTCTCTGTTATTCTCATGTTGTGTCACTGTTGTTCTCATGTGGTGTCTCTGTTATTCTCATGTTGTATCACTGTTATTCTCATGTTGTGTCACTGTTATTCTCATGTTGTATCACTGTTATTCTCATGCCGTGTCACTGTTATTCTATTATTCTCATGTTGTGTCACTGTTATTCTCATGTGGTGTCACTGTTATTCTCATGCCGTGTCACTGTTATTCTGTTATTACATTGATGACAGTATTTGTCACTTCCTGTTTCCAGGTGAGACTCTGATGGCAGTTTGGTGGAGACGTACAGCTTCTCATGGACAGTCAGAGGACGAGGTAGGTCCACCTCAAAACATGATGTTCTCATGGAGAGTCATGTGACCTCCAGATGAAGCTGCTCTAACTTGTGCGTGCGTGCGTGCGTGCGTGCGGTGCCATGCTGCATTCAGGAGCAGCTAGAAAGTGGGTTAGCTGAGCATGCTAAGCTAATGAGGCTAATGCTATCTGGCTGTTTTCAGCTTCCAGATATTTTGGGATGGGAAGTCATAACCCTCGTGAAATAAATCAAACTGTATTTATATAGCACTTTTTGTACAGATTGCAATGTGTGAAGTGCTTCTCTCACACACACACACACACACACACACACACACACACACACACACACACACACACACACACACACACACACACACACACACACACCCCACCAACCCCAACTGCCCGTATCAAAATATAAAAAGTGATGTCAGAATGTCCGGCCCTGATGATCCAGGAGAGAAAACACCATCATAGGGGCCCGACCCCTAGGGGCCACACTGAGAGGAGCCACAGCCTAGAGCTGGGGGGGGGGACCACACTGATACTGAAGCACATAGTGGAACCAGATGTCAGAACTTCCCCTGACCCCCTAACCCCCCCTAACTCCTCTAACCCCCTAACCCCCCCTAACTCCTCTAACCCACTAACTCCTCTAACCCCGTAACCCCCCCTAACTCCTCTAACCCCCCTAACCCCCTAACCCCCCCTAACTCCTCTAACCCCCTAACCCCCCTAACTCCTCTAACCCCCTAACCAACCCCCTAACTCCCCTGACCCCCTAAACCCCCCTAACTCCACTAACCCCCTAACCCACCCCCTAACTCCTCTAACCCCCTAAACCCCCCTAACTCCACTAACCCCCTAACCCACCCCCTAACTCCTCTAACCCCCTAACCCCCCTAACTCCTCTAACCCCCTAACCCCCCCTAACTCCTCTAACCCCCCTAACCCCCTAACCCACCCCCTAACTCCCCTAACCCCCCCTAACTCCTCTAACCCCCTAACCCCCCTAACTCCTCTAACCCCCTAACCAACCCCCTAACTCCCCTGACCCCCTAAACCCCCCTAACTCCACTAACCCCCTAACCCACCCCCTAACTCCTCTAACCCCCTAACCCCCCTAACTCCTCTAACCCCCTAACCCCCCCTAACTCCTCTAACCCCCTAACTCCCCTAACCCCCCCTAACTCCTCTAACTCCTGTAACCCCCTAACCCCCCCTAACTCCTCTAACCCCCTAACTCCCCTAACCCCCCCTAACTCCTCTAACTCCTCTAACCCCCTAACTCCTCTAACCCCCTAACCCCCCCTAACTCCTCTAACCCCCTAACCCCCCCTAACTCCTCTAACCCACTAACTCCTCTAACCCCGTAACCCCCCCTAACTCCTCTAACCCACTAACTCCTCTAACCCCGTAACCCCCCCTAACTCCTCTAACCCCCCTAACCCCCTAACTCCCCTAACCCCCCCTAACTCCTCTAACCCCCTAACCCCCCTAACTCCTCTAACCCCCTAACCCACCCCCTAACTCCCCTGACCCCCTAAACCCCCCTAACTCCACTAACCCCCTAACCCACCCCCTAACTCCTCTAACCCCCCTAACTCCTCTAACCCCCTAACCCCCCCTAACTCCTCTAACCCCCTAACTCCCCTAACCCCCCCTAACTCCTCTAACTCCTGTAACCCCCTAACCCCCCCTAACTCCCCTAACCCCCTAACTCCCCTAACCCCCCCTAACTCCTCTAACTCCTCTAACCCCCTAACTCCTCTAACCCCCTAACTCCTCTAACTCCTCTAACCCCCTAACCCCCCCTAACTCCTCTAACCCCCTAACCCCCCCTAACTCCTCTAACTCCTGTAACCCCCTAACCCCCCCTAACTCCCCTAACCCCCCCTAACTCCTCTAACCCCCTAACCCCCCCTAACTCCTCTAACCCCCTAACCCCCCCTAACTCCTCTAACCCCCTAACCCCCTAACCCCCCCTAACCCCCTAACTCCTCTAACCCCCTAACTCCTCTAACCCCCTAACTCCTCTAACCCCCTGACCCCCCCTAACTCCTCTGACCCCCTGACCCTGAAACAGTTCAAAGTGAAGCTGTTTGTCTTCCAGCTGTGGCAGCGACAGCGGCGCTGGTGGAGGAATGCTCCACACCTGGAGGGGCTACTCCTGCAGCGTCAGCCCTGAGAGGCTGCTCCTGCCCCGGCCTGTCCTGCAGGTGGCGCTGGGCGCCCGCCACGGCATTGTGCTGCTGGAAGGTGAGGCTGTGCTCTGCTGTCCGTGGGCCTGGCCTCCAGAAGAGTCCCAGTCTCATATAGAAGAGTAGTGAGAGTATTGTTAAAGTATTGTCTTTAATACTTGTGTTAGTACTGCTCTGAGCGTTTCTCCTGTCTGATGCTTCTGGTTGCGCCCCCTGCAGGAGGCCAGGTGTACAGTTTCGGGAATGTACCTTGGAAGCAGAGTCAGGTCCTGGAGCCGTCCAAACCCTGGCTGGAGAGTGCACTGGGCGGGCAGCGCGTGGTCGCCATAGCGGCCGGAGACTTCCACAGTGGGGCGGTGACGGAGGACGGCGGCGTGCACATGTGGGGGGATAACAGCGCCGGGCAGTGTGGCCTGTCGGGCCTCGCCTCTGTTCCCAACCCGACCCCGGTCGCCGTGGTGGACTGGGACGCCGGCCCCTCCCACACCGTGGCTGTGCTGGAGCTGGCGTGTGGCGAGAAGCACACGCTGGCGCTGTCAGTGCAGAGGGAGGTGTGGGCGTGGGGTGGCCCTGGCGCCGCCGCCTCCCCCACCTGGAGGCCACAGAAGGTGGAGCAGCTGGCGGGCAGGTGTGTGTTACAGGTGGCGTGTGGCGCCTCACACAGCCTGGCTCTGGTGCGCTGCCTTGGCCCAGACGGTATTCACCGCCCCCCCGTGGATAAATGTGGGCAATGCAACCAGCTGCTCTACACCATGACGGACAAAGAGGACCACGTCATCATCTCTGACAGCCATTCCTGCCTGCCAGGGGCGGAGCCCACAGAGGAGGAGCGCCGGGTGGAGGCGCCTGCTGCCACACAGGGGCTGAAAACCTCCCCCTCAGAGCCAGCGCTCCCCTCCCACACCTCCTCCCTGGACACGGCCGAGCCCTTCAATCTTTTCTCTGCATCCCGGGACGCTTCCTCAGCTGACGGACCCACCCCCTGCTCCACCCACTCCACCTGTTCCAATCACAGCGGGAAGAGCTCGCTGTATCCAGACGAGCAGACCGTGAAAGACTACCTGAAGAAACTGTCCCAGCAACCACCAGAGGCCAAGACCGCAGGACCCCACAGCCTGGTGGTGAGTTCAACAGACCCGGTCAGAGGACCAGGTCACAGTGAGGACCAGGTCAGAGGTCACAGTGAGGACCAGGTCAGGGTGAGGACCAGGTCAGAGGTCACAGTGAGGACCAGGTCAGAGGTCAGGGTGAGGACCAGGTCAGAGGTCACAGTGAGGACCAGGTCAGGGTGAGGACCAGGTCAGAGGTCAGTGTGAGGACCAGGTCAGAGGTCAGTGTGAGGACCAGGTCAGGGTGAGGACCAGGTCAGAGGTCAGTGTGAGGACCAGGTCAGAGGTCAGTGTGAGGACCAGGTCAGGGTGAGGACCAGGCCAGGAGTCAGGGTGAGGACCAGGTCAGAGGTCAGTGTGAGGACCAGGTCAGGGTGAGGACCAGGTCAGAGGTCAGGGTGAGGACCAGGTCAGGGTGAGGACCAGGTCAGAGGTCAGTGTGAGGACCAGGTCAGAGGTCACAGTGAGGACCAGGTCAGGGTGAGGACCAGGTCAGAGGTCACAGTGAGGACCAGGTCAGAGCTCAGGGTGAGGACCAGGTCAGGGTGAGGACCAGGTCAGAGGTCACAGTGAGGACCAGGTCAGAGCTCAGGGTGAGGAACAGGTCAGGGTGAGGACCAGGTCAGAGGTCACAGTGAGGACCAGGTCAGAGGTCACAGTGAGGACCAGGTCAGGGTGAGGACCAGGTCAGAGGTCACAGTGAGGACCAGGTCAGGGTGAGGACCAGGTCAGAGGTCACAGTGAGGACCAGGTCAGAGGTCAGTGTGAGGACCAGGTTGGAGGACCAGGACATTAAACTTCCCTACCTGACTGTGTTCTCCTGCAGCCCTCAGTGGTTCCCTCGTCCTCCTCCACCCTCAACAGTCTGGTGGCCTCCTGTGCGTCGGCGGTGGGTGAGCGGGTGGCCTCCACCTATGAGGCCCTGTCCCTCAGGAAGATGATGAACCTGTACCTTCCATCAGGGGCACCAAGGCCAGACGCCCTCCCCGTGGTGGGCGGCATCCTCCCTGCGGCAGGCAGCGTCCTCCCCGGACCAGGTGATGTCCTCCCCGCACCAGGTGACGTCCTCCCTGCTCCAGGCCTGCGTCAGGAGGACAATGTACAGGCCAAGAAGAGCTGCAGTACTGGGGACATCCACCAGGAGGAGGCTGGAGGTGGGAGGCGTCGCCTCTCACTGCCTGGACTGCTGTCACAGGGTAGGTACCCTGTTCACCCCCAAACATTACAGTCCTCACATTAACCCACTTAGAGTTCTAACCCTAACCCTGGGTCTGCAGGCAGAGACCCCCTGGACCAAGGTCCAAGTTTCAATCTCATTCTGGTCTTTTGTTCTGCCAGGCCAACTTAGAGAGGAATTGATTTTGAGTGTTGAAGATGGAGACTGGAAGGTTTCTAGGTTAGAGTAGAAACCGCAGGACGAGTGTTATGTTGATATTCATGTTCATGGTGTGAAGCTGACAAGAGAGGAAGGCTCTCCCAGACACTGCAGGACTGCTGGCTGGAATAATGTGGGCCTTCATGAAGAGCAAAACCTCGTCCACATGAAGGACTCCTTTAGGAAGTGATCAGTCTCTTCAGTCCCCCGGTCTCTCCTCCACCCTGAACAGTCACTACTACGACCATTGATCCTCTGACTCCACCCTGAACAGTCACTACTACGACCATTGATCCTCTGACTCCACCCTGAACAGTCACTTCTAAGACCATTGATCCTCTGACTCCACCCTGAACAGTCACTACTACGACCATTGATCCTCTGACTCCACCCTGAACAGTCACTACTACGACCATTGATCCTCTGACTCCACCCTGAACAGTCACTACCAAGACCATTGATCCTCTGACTCCACCCTGAACAGTCACTACCAAGACCATTGATCCTCTGACTCCACCCTGAACAGTCACTACTACGACCATTGATCCTCTGACTCCACCCTGAACAGTCACTACCAAGACCATTGATCCTCTAACTCCACCCTGAACAGTGACTACCAAGACCATTGATCCTCTGACTCCACCCTGAACAGTCACTACCAAGACCATTGATCCTCTGACTCCACCCTGAACAGTCACTTCTAAGACCATTGATCCTCTGACTCCACCCTGAACAGTCACTACTAAGACCATTGATCCTCTGACTCCACCCTGAACAGTCACTTCTAAGACCATTGATCCTCTGACTCCACCCTGAACAGTCACTACTACGACCATTGATCCTCTGACTCCACCCTGAACAGTCACTTCTAAGACCATTGATCCTCTGACTCCACCCTGAACAGTCACTACCAAGACCATTGATCCTCTGACTCTACCCTGAACAGTCACTTCTAAGACCATTGATCCTCTAACTCCACCCTGAACAGTCACTTCTAAGACCATTGATCTTTATTTGTGACTGAGGATCTTTAGGAAAGCTAATGAACCCAGCTGGTCATTTCTTCCTCCTCCTCCACCTCCTCCACCTTCTCCTCCCCAGTGTCTCCTCTTCTGCTGAGGAGGAGCAGTCGTCCCAGGCCTGGTGGGGTGGGGTTGTCCCTGGTGGGGGTGGGTGCCCCTGAGGTGGAGAAGGTGGTGCCATCCCTGCAGACAGAGGTGTGGAGCTGGGGTGGTGGAGAGGAGGGACAGCTGGGACATGGAGACAACCTGGACAGGTAGGACTCACCTGGACAGCCGAACACCTGAACACATCTGGACACCTGAACACACTTCAACACCTGAGACCTGAGACCTGTACTACGACCAGTAACAAACTGTTACCAGGAGTGTCCTAGTATGTTAATCTAGGTAACAGAGATATCTAGGTATGTTAAACCAGGTAACAGGTAGGGCTTTTCCACCAAAAAGGACCAGGTTCTAGTTCAGGGCCGGTGCCAGAACCAGTTCTTAAATGAGCACCACCAAAGAACCGGTTCTTTTTCCACCGTTGGCGGAGCCAGTAGAGCTACGTCACTGCGTCACTCCAAAACGTGAAACGTCACTGATTTCACCAATGTGGTGCTGACAGCTTCGTCCAGGAACCAGGAGACGGACTGTCTTCATCGGTGTAGTCCGGGTCGCTCCATCTAGTCTGACCTGAACCTCTGATGCACCAAAGAGGCAGAAGACATGACGTCTCTTCGTGTCTCTTTTGGTGTTTGTTCACGTCCGTCTTGTTTTAGTCCGGAGCTCCAGAGTGGACATAGAGGGACAAATAACACGTGGATGAGTTTGGCTCTTGTTTTTCACCATGTGGGCGTCACAGAGTGACTTTCTGCTGCTTTCACTTTATTTCTGGGAGAGTCTGAATCAAAAGCTTCAACATGGAGCAGAGCGGAGCGCCCCCTGCTGCCTCACACTGCCTTGCTCAGCGGCTGCAGCTCCTCAGCCGGCGGTCAGAAGGTGAAACTAGACCTGGACGTGACGTTAGTTAGAATCATGTCACCATGAAAAGTGGTAAAATAAACCACAATGGAAACCTGCTTCTAACTTATAGCTGATGTAGCTGACTGACAGGAGGAGCACCGCAGCATCTCCAGAGCCGCGGCTCCGCGAACGCAGATTAAATAATCCCGTTCCCTCATATTATTAACGTCAGGGAACGACTTATTATATCGTTCCTACGCGTTATTTAGATTCTTTTCTCTATAACCACTCTGGGGCTCCGTATTCGCTGGAGTTTTCAGAAAGCCGGTTCAGCCTCGCTTCCACCTTGTAGGTAGAGATACCTCCAGAGATACCTCCAGAGATACCTCCAGAGATACCTCCAGAGATACCTCCAGAGATACCTCCAGAGATACTCCAGAGATACCTCCAGAGATACTCCAGAGATACCTCCAGAGATACCTCCAGAGATACTCCAGAGATACCTCCAGAGATACCTCCAGAGATACCTCCAGAGATACCTCCAGAGATACCTCCAGAGATACCTCCAGAGATACCTCCAGAGATACTCCAGAGATACCTCCAGAGATACCTCCAGAGATACCTCCAGAGATAACTCCAGAGATACTCCAGAGATACCTCCAGAGATACCTCCAGAGATACCTCCAGAGATACTCCAGAGATACCTCCAGAGATAACTCCAGAGATACCTCCAGAGATACCTCCAGAGATAACTCCAGAGATACCTCCAGAGATAACTCCAGAGATACCTCCAGAGATAACTCCGCCCCCAGCTGATGACGCGTCGGGTCCCAGTCTGGCTCCGCTCTGGCCCAGCAACGAAGTGGGGCCAGCGTAGCACCAGCTTAACGCCTGATAGGCCGGGGCTTTGGCAGTGGAAAGACAAAGAACTGGTGCTAAGGCTGGCTCTGGAGCAGGACCAGAACTAGAACCTGGTTCTTTCTGGTGGAAAAGCCCCCAGAGATATCCTGGTATGTTTACCTAGGTAACAGAGATACCCTGGTATGTTAACCTAGGTAACAGAGATACCCTGGTATGTTAATCTAGGTAACGGAGATATCCTGGTATGTTAACCTAGGTAACAGAGATACCCTGGTATGTTAACCTAGGTAACAGAGATACCCTGGTATGTTAATCCAGGTAACAGAGATACCCTGGTATGTTAATCTAGGTATGTAGTTTAGGCCTAAACTCTGTGTGTGTGTGTGTGTGTGTGTGTGTGTGTGTGTGTGTGTGTGTGTGTGTGTGTGTGTGTGTGTGTGTGTGTGTGTGTGTGTGTGTGTGTGTGTGTGTGTGTGTGTGTGTGTGTGTGTGTGTGTGTGTGCGCAGGCTGCAGCCATCCTGCATCAGGAGTCTAACTAATCAGCAGGTGGTTCGATTGGCAGCCGGTGCTCGTCACTCTGTGGCCCTGACGGCTCAGTGCCAGGTGACAACATGACTCTTCACCTCTTCACCACACGATGAACACATGACTCTTCACCTCTTCACCACACGATGAACACATGACTCTTCACCTCTTCACCACACGATGAACACAAGACTCTTCACCACATGATGAACAAGACTCTTCACCACATGATTAACAAGACTCTTCACCACATGATGAACAAGACTCTTCACCACATGACTCTTCACCTCTTCACCACATGATGAACAAGACTCTTCACCACATGATGAACAAGACTCTTCACCACACGATGAACAAGACTCTTCACCACATGATGAACAAGACTCTTCACCACATGACTCTTCACCTCTTCACCACTTGATGAACAAGACTCTTCACCACACGATGAACAAGACTCTTCACCACATGATTAACAAGACTCTTCACCACACGATGAACAAGACTCTTCACCACATGATGAACAAGACTCTTCACCACATGATGAACAAGACTTTTCACCACACGATGAACAAGACTCTTCACCACACGATGAACAAGACTCTTCACCACACGATGAACAAGACTCTTCACCACATGATTAACAAGACTCTTCACCACACGATGAACAAGACTCTTCACCACATGATGAACAAGACTCTTCACCACATGATGAACAAGACTCTTCACCACATGATAAACAAGACTCTTCACCACATGATAAACAAGACTCTTCACCACATGATGAACAAGACTCTTCACCACATGATAAACAAGACTCTTCACCACACGATGAACACGTGACTCTTCACCTCTTCACCACACGATGAACACATGACTCTTCACCACATGATGAACACGTGACTCTTCACCTCTTCACCACATGATGAACAAGACTCTTCACCACACGATGAACACGTGACTCTTCACCTCTTCACCACATGATGAACAAGACTCTTCACCACATGATGAACAAGACTCTTCACCACACGATGAACACGTGACTCTTCACCTCTTCACCACATGATGAACAAGACTCTTCACCACACGATGAACACGTGACTCTTCACCTCTTCACCACATGATGAACAAGACTCTTCACCACATGATGAACAAGACTCTTCACCACACGATGAACACGTGACTCTTCACCTCTTCACCACATGATGAACAAGACTCTTCACCACACGATGAACACATGACTCTTCACCACATGATGAACACGTGACTCTTCACCTCTTCACCACACGATGAACACGTGACTCTTCACCTCTTCACCACATGATAAACAAGACTCTTCACCACATGATAAACAAGACTCTTCACCACATGATGAACAAGACTCTTCACCACATGATAAACAAGACTCTTCACCACACGATGAACACATGACTCTTCACCACACGATGAACACGTGACTCTTCACCTCTTCACCACACGATGAACACATGACTCTTCACCACATGATGAACACGTGACTCTTCACCTCTTCACCACATGATGAACAAGACTCTTCACCACACGATGAACACGTGACTCTTCACCTCTTCACCACATGATGAACAAGACTCTTCACCACACGATGAACACGTGACTCTTCACCTCTTCACCACATGATGAACAAGACTCTTCACCACATGATGAACAAGACTCTTCACCACACGATGAACACGTGACTCTTCACCTCTTCACCACATGATGAACAAGACTCTTCACCACACGATGAACACGTGACTCTTCACCTCTTCACCACACGATGAACACGTGACTCTTCACCTCTTCACCACACGATGAACACGTGACTCTTCACCTCTTCACCACATGATGAACAAGACTCTTCACCACACGATGAACACGTGACTCTTCACCTCTTCACCACATGATGAACAAGACTCTTCACCACACGATGAACACGTGACTCTTCACCTCTTCACCACACGATGAACACGTGACTCTTCACCTCTTCACCACACGATGAACACATGACTCTTCACCACATGATGAACACATGACTCTTCACCACATGATGAACACGTGACTCTTCACCTCTTCACCACATGATGAACAAGACTCTTCACCACATGATGAACAAGACTCTTCACCACACGGTTCATACTGACTAGTTCAGACTAGGTGTGTTTTCACCCTGCAGGTTTACTCGTGGGGCAGCAACAGGTCTGGTCAGCTGGGACACATGGAGTCACCGAGTACGGTGCCCCGCCCCGCCAAGGTACACACTGACACACACACACTGACACACACTGACACACACACACTGACACACACTGACACACACTGACACACACACACTGACACACACACACACACACACACTGACACACACTGACACACACACTGACACACACACACTGACACACACTGACACACACACACTGACACACACACTGACACACACACACTCACTCACTCACTCACTCACTCACTACTTTACCACCTCACTCACTCACTCACTCACTCACTCACTCACTCACTCACTCACTCACTCACTCACTCACTCACTCACTCACTCACTCACTCACTCACTCACTACTTTACCACCTCACTCACTCACTCACTCACTCACTCACTCACTACTTTACCATCTCACTCACTCACTCACTCACTCACTCACTCACTCACTCACTCACTCACTCACTACTTTACCACCTCACTCACTCACTCACTCACTACTTTACCACCTCACTCACTCACTCACTCACTCACTCACTACTTTACCACCTCACTCACTCACTCACTCACTCACTCACTCACTCACTACTTTACCATCTCACTCACTCACTCACTCACTCACTCACTCACTCACTCACTCACTCACTCACTCACTCTCTCACTCTCTCACTCACTCTCTCAGCTGTCCGAGGGGGTCAGAGTGTGGGACGTGAGCGCAGGAGAGAAACACACCGTCCTGCTGGCAGATGGAGACTGTGTGCAGCCCCTCATCTACTACAGTGGGCAGCAGGTGGAGCAGCAGGCGGAGCAGCAGGTGGAGCAGCAGGCGGAGCAGCAGGCAGGAGGCTACACCCAGCAGCCCGTCCTTCTGCCCTTCTGCATGAATGTAAGGATTCAGTCACCCTTCACAAGTTTCTCATCTGCTTTCATTATTCCTTTATCCTCTTGTCCACACGTGTCTTTCTATTTTCATGCTTTGTTAGGATAAGAGCACTGACAGTGCCTCGGGATGATGATGATGATGATGATGATGATGATGATGATGATTTTCAGCTCAAACAGTCATGTTTTTGAGGGCCTTAGCAGACATAACTTTTTGTGAATCAGTCGTCAGGTCCAGCGATAACTTCAATCATTTGGGGGCGTTACACGTGTGACTTGTGAAATGGCTCAATGGCGCCACCTGCAAAATTGTAAAAAGGTAGCTCCAGAATCCTGTTTCACCGAGAGCTACGAAAATCAGCACCCATATGTAACAGGCCAAGAGGAACATACAGCTCTCCTATGGCTGTACCCAAAACGGAACAGGGACGCGGGTATTTGGAGGAAAACAGTGGATTTTGGTGACTTTCTGCCCAAATTTCCAAGTTTTCCAGAGTGAACTCGTCCCGTGGGGAAACTCCAATCTCATTCAACTTGGGCTCTTTAGAGAAAAAAGGGCTTGAAGAGCAAAAGTTATCAAAATCTCTCGCAAAGGTTTGAGGATGTGGCCGTGACCACGCCACTAAGTTGGAGGTTTTTCACCATGAAACAAGAAGTGCAGTGTGAACCTGCTAACCTCGGTCAGATCGACATGTCGCATCAGAGTCCGGCCCTGATCACAACTATATGATGACTCTGTCGTAACGCCATTTGGGGGCGTGGCCTTGACAACCATCACCATGGAACAGGAAATGCAATGTAAATAGACTGAACATGATGAGATAGACCTCAACCTTGATACGCTGCATCAGAGTCTGACCCTCATCACAGCCGTACAACAATTAGGACCATGAGCCATGGCGCCCCCTGCTGGATACAGGAGGTGAGGTGTACATGCTCTGTTCTAGCTGAAACTTTACAAGTTGCATGAGAGTCCACATCTGATCCCAGCCGTAAGACTGTTACATCGATCGGTCATAGCGCCATATGCTGGAGACAGGAAGTCGTGTGACGTTCACAATACCTTGACATGCAACACATTCCGACGAGCGAGGACCTGTTCAATGCTGCTTGCAGCTTTAATTGTCTTTTTACACTTTAATCATTAAGATATTGTATATTTCATGTTTATTTTAATATTATGTGGGATTTTATGATCTACTGTTTTTTGACTCACCTTTTAACCCTTTCAGGGGTCTTCGTGGTTTTGTCAGCAGTTTTTCTTTTGTCTGTGTGTGTGTGTGTGTGTGTGTGTGTGTGTGTGTGTGTGTGTGTGTGTGTGTGTGTGTGTGTGTGTGTGTGTGTGTCTGTGTGTGTGTGTGTGTGTGTGTGTGTGTGTGTGTGTGTGTGTGTGTGTGTGTGTGTGTGTGTGTGTGTGTGTGTGTGTGTGTGTGTGTGTGTGTGTGTGTGTGTGTGTGTGTGTGTGTGTGTGTGTGTGTGTGTGTGCAGCTGGGCTATGTGAGCAGTGTGTGTGCCGGCGGGCAGCGCTGTGCAGCACTCTCTGACAGGAACATGATGGGCTTCGTCTCCAGCCTCCACGAGCTGGCGGCGGCTGAGAGGAAGTTCTACTGCAAGCTGGGGAACATCAAGAGCCATGTGCTGCGCCCCCTGCTGGAGCTGGGTGAGTCTGGGCTGGGTGGAGCTGGTTGAGTGTGACGGAGCAACTCCATCAGTAACTGGGCAGCGGCACACACACACACACACACACACACACACACACACACACACACACACACACACACACACACACACACACACACACACCCTCTCTCTGGAGTTGCATGAGGAGGCAACAGGCCTTGGAAAAAGACATTTCTCAAACTGCTCAGCTGGCTGCAGAGCTGACATCACTTTGGGTTTTTCTCTTTTCCACTGTAAACACTGAGCACCGCCACTGGTTTTGGAAAATTATAGAAAAAGTCGACTTGCCATGTGGATCGTGGTGGTTGTTCTTTTGAACTGGAGTAGAACCCCTCCACAGTGAGTCTGAGCTGGGTGGAGCTGGGTGGAGCTGAGCCTCTGGTCTTCCTGCAGACTCTGTGAGCTGGGTGGAGCTGGGTGGAGCTGGGTGGAGCTGAGCCTCTCGTCTTCCTACAGACTCTGTGAGCTGGTCGCTGGGCTCCTCGTCTCTCGGCCTGCTGCAGACGCTGGTGGGATGCTTCAACCTGCTGTGTCACCTGACGGGGCAGCACGCCACCAGCCTGACCTCCAACCTGAGGCGGAGCCGCCAGGTCAACCACCTCCTGCTCCTGGAACACATCCACCTCTTCCTAGATGCCTACACTGAGTATGTGCTATGACCTCCAACCTGACCTCCAACCTGACCTCCAACCTGACCTCCAGTCTGACCTCCAACCTGACCTCCAACCTGACCTCCAGCCTGACCTCCAGCCTGACCTCCAGCCTGACCTCCAACCTGACCTCCAACCTGACCTCCAATCTGACCTCCAGTCTGACCTCCAACCTGACCTCCAACCTGACCTCCAGTCTGACCTCCAGTCTGACCTCCAGTCTGACCTCCAGTCTGACCTCCAGTCTGACCTCCAACCTGACCTCCAATCTGACCTCCAGTCTGACCTCCAGGCTGACCTCCAGTCTGACCTCCAACCTGACCTCCAACCTGACCTCCAGCCTGACCTTCAGTATGTTATCCAACCTGACCTCCAACCTGACCTCCAACCTGACCTCCAGCCTGACCTTCAGTATGTTATCCAACCTGACCTCCAACCTGACCTCCAACCTGACCTCCAGTCTGACCTCCAACCTGACCTCCAACCTGACCTTCAGTATGTTATCCAACCTGACCTCCAACCTGACCTCCAACCTGACCTCCAGTCTGACCTCCAACCTGACCTCCAACCTGACCTCCAACCTGACCTCCAGTCTGACCTCCAACCTGACCTCCAACCTGACCTCCAGTCTGACCTCCAGTCTGACCTCCAGTCTGACCTCCAGTCTGACCTCCAGTCTGACCTCCAACCTGACCTCCAACCTGACCTCCAACCTGACCTCCAGTCTGACCTCCAGTCTGACCTCCAGTCTGACCTCTCAACTCTTTGGATTCTCTTCAGGTACTGTTCTGCTGTTGGTCACTTCCAGGTGATGGGAGGCTTCCACGCTCTCGCCAAGCCTTTGCTGTGGGTATACACACACACACACACACACACACACACACACACACACACACACACACACACACACACACACACACACACACACACACACACACACACACACACACACACACAGTAGATGTTTCCAGACAGTCTGAGTAGTTGTGAATGGGTGAACGTGTCTGATGATTCTTCCAGAGACGTGTTTGGTAAAAGTTCTGAGCTGCTCCAGAAGCTGTCAGAGTGTCGCCAGGACAACGCCAACATGGCCGACCTGCTGGTGGTGCTCTTCTACATCCCAGCTCGCCACCTGCAGGAGTACACACGCCTCCTGCTCAAACTGACCTCCTGCTTTGAAGTGGTGAGTTCTTCATATTCACTGTCAGCAAGGACACACACACACACACACACACACACACACACACACACACACACACTGTGTGTACAGTGTGTAAAAAAGTGTGTTCCTCCAGAGTTCCACTGAGCACCAGCAGCTCCAGCAGACCTGCTCCAGGATAGAGGCCTGCAGGCTGCAACTCCTGAGGAGGAAGAAGGCCTCTGACCAAACCCTCCACTTCTGGAGGAGCTTCCCCGGGAAGATGACGGTAGCTGCTCTGTGTGTGTGTGTGTGTGACAGTGGTACAGTGTGTGTCAGTGTGTGTGTGACAGTGTGTCTTAGTGTGTGTCACTGTGTATCAGTGTGTGTCACTGTGTGTGTGACAGTGTGTCTTAGTGTGTGTCACTGTGTATCAGTGTGTGTCAGTGTGTGACAGTGTGTATCAGTGTGTGACAGTGTGTATCAGTGTGTCACAGTGTGTGACAGTGTGTGACAGTGTGTATCAGTGTGTCACAGTGTGTGACAGTGTGTGTCAGTGTGTGACAGTGTGTATCAGTGTGTGACAGTGTGTATCAGTGTGTGACACTGTGTATCAGTGTGTCACAGTGTGTCCCAGTGTCTCAGTGTGTCTCAGTGTGTGACAGTGTGTATCAGTGTGTGACAGTGTGTGACAGTGTGTATCAGTGTGTGACAGTGTGTATCAGTGTGTGTCAGTGTGTGACAGTGTGTATCAGTGTGTGACAGTGTGTATCAGTGTGTGACAGTGTGTCTCAGTGTGTGACAGTGTGTGTCAGTGTGTGACAGTGTGTATCAGTGTGTGACAGTGTGTATCAGTGTGTGACAGTGTGTGTCAGTGTGTGACAGTGTGTGTCAGTGTGTGACAGTGTGTATCAGTGTGTGACAGTGTGTCTCAGTGTGTGACAGTGTGTGTCAGTGTGTGACAGTGTGTCTCAGTGTGTGACAGTGTGTCTCAGTGTGTGACAGTGTGTATCAGTGTGTGACAGTGTGTATCAGTGTGTGTCAGTGTGTGACAGTGTGTATCAGTGTGTGACAGTGTGTATCAGTGTGTGACAGTGTGTGTCAGTGTGTGTCAGTGTGTGACAGTGTGTCTCAGTGTGTGACAGTGTGTGTCAGTGTGTGTCAGTGTGTGACAGTGTGTCTCAGTGTCTCAGTGTGTCTCAGTGTGTATCAGTGTGTGACAGTGTGTGTCAGTGTGTGTCAGTGTGTGTCAGTGTGTGTCAGTGTGTATCAGTGTGTGACAGTGTGTCTCAGTGTCTCAGTGTGTATCAGTGTCTCAGTGTGTGACAGTGTGTCTCAGTGTCTCAGTGTGTCTCAGTGTGTATCAGTGTGTGACAGTGTGTCTCAGTGTCTCAGTGTGTCTCAGTGTGTGACAGTGTGTGACAGTGTGTCTTAGTGTGTGACAGTGTGTGTCAGTGTGTATCAGTGTGTGACAGTGTGTGACAGTGTGTCTCAGTGTCTCAGTGTGTCTCAGTGTGTATCAGTGTGTGACAGTGTGTGTCAGTGTCTCAGTGTGTCTCAGTGTGTATCAGTGTGTGACAGTGTGTCTCAGTGTCTCAGTGTGTCTCAGTGTGTATCAGTGTGTGACAGTGTGTCTCAGTGTCTCAGTGTGTCTCAGTGTGTGACAGTGTGTGACAGTGTGTCTTAGTGTGTCTCAGTGTGTCTCAGTGTCTCAGTGTGTCTCAGTGTGTGACAGTGTGTCTTAGTGTGTGACAGTGTGTATCAGTGTGTGACAGTGTGTATCAGTGTGTATCAGTGTGTGACAGTGTGTCTCAGTGTCTCAGTGTGTATCAGTGTCTCAGTGTGTGACAGTGTGTGTCAGTGTGTGTCAGTGTGTGTCAGTGTGTGTCAGTGTGTATCAGTGTGTGACAGTGTGTCTCAGTGTCTCAGTGTGTATCAGTGTCTCAGTGTGTGACAGTGTGTGTCAGTGTGTGTCAGTGTGTGTCAGTGTGTGTCAGTGTGTATCAGTGTGTGTCAGTGTGTGTCAGTGTGTATCAGTGTGTGTCAGTGTGTCTCAGTGTGTGTCAGTGTGTATCAGTGTGTATCAGTGTGTGACAGTGTGTATCAGTGTGTGTCAGTGTGTGTCAGTGTGTGTCAGTGTGTGACAGTGTGTATCAGTGTGTGTCAGTGTGTGTCAGTGTGTGTCAGTGTGTGACAGTGTGTATCAGTGTGTGTCAGTGTGTGTCAGTGTGTGTCAGTGTGTGACAGTGTGTATCAGTGTGTGTCAGTGTGTGTCAGTGTGTGTCAGTGTGTGACAGTGTGTATCAGTGTGTATCAGTGTGTGACAGTGTGTATCAGTGTGTGACAGTGTGTATCAGTGTCTCAGTGTGTGACAGTGTGTGTCAG
>NW_028291878.1:22500-35000 GCF_963383615.2 Lipophrys pholis | reverse complement strand
GACCCCTGACCTGTCATCCTGACCTGTCGTCCTTACCCCTGACCTGTCATCCTGACCCCTGACTTGTCATCCTGACCTGTCTCTGTGACCCCTGACCTGTCGTCCTGACCCCTGACCTGTCATCCTGACCCCTGACTTGTCATCCTGACCTGTCTCTGTGACCCCTGACCTGTCGTCCTGACCCCTGACTTGTCATCCTGACCTGTCATCCTGACCCCTGACCTGTCGTCCTGACCCCTGACCTGTCATCCTGACTTGTCATCCTGACCTGTCTCTGTGACCCCTGACCTGTCGTCCTGACCCCTGACCTGTCATCCTGACCTGTCGTCCTGACCCCTGACCTGTCATCCTGACCTGTCTCTGTGACCCCTGACCTGTCGTCCTGACCCCTGACTTGTCATCCTGACCTGTCATCCTGACCCCTGCCCTGTCGTCCTGACCCCTGACCTGTCATCCTGACCTGTCATCCTGACCCCTGACTTGTCATCCTGACCTGTCTCTGTGACCCCTGACCTGTCGTCCTGACCCCTGACTTGTCATCCTGACCTGTCATCCTGACCCCTGCCCTGTCGTCCTGACCCCTGACCTGTCACCCTGACCTGTCTCTATGACCCCTGACCTGTCTCTGTGACCCCTGACCTGTCGTCCTGACCCCTGACCTGTCATCCTGACCCGTCATCCTGACCTGTCTCTGTGACCCCTGACCTGTCATCCTGACCTGTCATCCTGACCCCTGACCTGTCATCCTGACCTGTCGTCCTGACCCCTGACCTGTCATCCTGACCTGTCACCCTGACCTGTCTCTGTGCTTTCAGCCTGGGGAACTTTGTTGCTCCCAATAAGTTGCAGAAGAAGAAGGATCGTTATGAAGGTCAGTGGAAAGAAGGACGAATGCACGGCTGGGGAACCTACAGGTGAGTTTACCTGACTGTTCTGTGGTCTTACCTTCATGATCACCCCCATCATCACCTCCACCTTCACCTCCACCTTCAGTACCTCATCTACACCTTTTGCATCAGGTGTCTGTTACTACTGGTTTCACACATCAGCATCATCAACATCTTCTAGTACCAGAAGTAAAGTTTAATGTTTAATTGGTTTAGAGAGACACAGATCTGCTCCATCGGAAGGTGGAGAGATGGGTCCTTCAGACGGAGATATGTTCTCACTGCCTCTTCGTGTTGTTGATAGACCACCCTGTTGGTCCAACCCTCCACCCTATTGGTCCAACCCTCCACCCTATTGGTCCAACCCTCCACCCTGTTGGTCCAACCCTCCACCCTGTTGGTCCAACCCTCCACCCTATTGGTCCAACCCTCCACCCTGTTGGTCCAACCCTCTGCCATGTTGGTCCAACCCTCCACCCTATTGGTCCAACCCTCCACCATATTGGTCCAACCCTCCACCCTGTTGGTCCAACCCTCCACCCTATTGGTCCAACCCTCCACCCTGTTGGTCCAACCCTCCACCCTATTGGTCCAACCCTCCACCCTGTTGGTCCAACCCTCCACCCTGTTGGTCCAACCCTCCACCCTATTGGTCCAACCCTCCACCATGTTGGTCTAATCCTCCAGCATGTTGGTCTAACCTCTGTGTGTGTGTGTGTGTGTGTGTGTGTGTGTGTGTGTGTGTGTGTGTGTGTGTGTGTGTGTGTGTGTGTGTGTGTGTGTGTGTGTGTGTGTGTGTGTGTGTGTGTGTGTGTGTGTGTGTGTGTGTGTGTGTGCAGCTGTGCCAGCGGCGAGGTGTACGAGGGTTGGTTCCAGGACGGCCTGCGACATGGACACGGCGTGCTGCGCAGTGGGAGGCTGACCAGCTCCAGTCCCAGCGTGTTCGTGGGCCGGTGGCGTCAGGACAAGAGGACTGGCTACGGCGTCCTAGACGACATCACTAAGTACTGAATCTCATAAGGAGCTACGCCGTGCCTCCTCACGCCGTGCCTCCTCACGACGCGCCTCCTCACGCCGCGCCTCCTCACGCCGCGCCTCCTCATGGAGATCTTGTGCTTGTTTGCAGAGGAGAGAAGTTCATGGGCATGTGGCAGGACCAGCTGAGGCAGGGCCCCGGTGTGGTGGTCACACAGTTTGGCCTTTATTATGAAGGAACCTTCAGAGACAACAGGATGATGGTGAGTCGGCTGAAGCAGCTCTTCCTCTGACAGGGTGGTCCAGCAGGTCCAACACACCCAGAACCTCTACTGCTTCTATCAGCTTCTTCCAACCTGAGTTTACAGCTTCTAACGAGACTCGAACTAGACACAGTGTCAGAGGAGGAAGTACCTTTAACGAGACAGTGTCTGAGGAGGAAGTACCTTTAACGAGACAGTGTCAGAGGAGGAAGTACCTTTAACGAGACAGTGTCTGAGGAGGAAGTACCTTTAACGAGACAGTGTCAGAGGAGGAAGTACCTTTAACGAGACAGTGTCTGAGGAGGAAGTACCTTTAACGAGACAGTGTCTGAGGAGGAAGTACCTTTAACGAGACAGTGTCAGAGGAGGAAGTACCTTTAACGAGACAGTGTCTGAGGAGGAAGTACCTTTAACGAGACAGTGTCAGAGGAGGAAGTACCTTTAACGAGACAGTGTCTGAGGAGGAAGTACCTTTAACGAGACAGTGTCTGAGGAGGAAGTACCTTTAACGAGACAGTGTCAGAGGAGGAAGTACCTTTAACGAGACAGTGTCTGAGGAGGAAGTACCTTTAACGAGACAGTGTCAGAGGAGGAAGTACCTTTAACGAGACAGTGTCTGAGGAGGAAGTACCTTTAACGAGACAGTGTCTGAGGAGGAAGTACCTTTAACGAGACAGTGTCAGAGGAGGAAGTACCTTTAACGAGACAGTGTCTGAGGAGGAAGTACCTTTAACGAGACAGTGTCTGAGGAGGAAGTACCTTTAACGAGACAGTGTCTGAGGAGGAAGTACCTAAAGGAAGTGCCAGAGGATGAAGTCAGGTGTCCAGAGGACCATGTCTTCAAAGGTTTGCTGTCTTTCAGGGGACGGGGATCCTCCTGTCAGAGGACGACACCACGTACGAGGGCGACTTCTGTGACGACTGGACGCTCAGTGGGAAGGTGACTGGATCCTTGGAATGGAGCTGCAGTCCAAACCTGTGGCACAAGGTGTGACCCCAGGGCTGTGTGCTTCTCCTCAGGGCGTGCTGACCATGGCCAATGGAGACTACCTGGAGGGTTCCTTCACTGGACTCTGGGGCTCTGCGCTCAAAGTCACCGGCTCCTACTTCAAACCTCATCTGTTTGACAGCGACAAGGACAAGACACGGGCCGTGTAAGCTGAAAGTCTGCAGCAGGTCTGCAGCCACAGGTCTGCAGTGTGTCTGCATTATCCTGTCTGCATTATCGTGTCTGCATTATCGTGTCTGCATCATCGTGTCTGCATCATCGTGTCAGCATTATCGTGTCTGCATCATCGTGTCTGCATCATCGTGTCTGCATCATCGTGTCAGCATTATCGTGTCAGCATTATCGTGTCTGCATCATCGTGTCTGCATCATCGTGTCTGCATTATCGTGTCTGCATTATCGTGTCAGCATTATCGTGTCTGCATTATCGTGTCTGCATCATCGTGTCTGCATTATCGTGTCAGCATTATCGTGTCTGCATTATCATGTCTGCATTATCGTGTCTGCATTATCCTGTCTGCATTATCATGTCTGCATTATCATGTCTGCATTATCATGTCTGCATTATCATGTCTGCATTATCGTCTCTGCATCATCGTGTCTGCATTATCGTGTCTGCATCATCGTGTCAGCATTATCGTGTCTGCATCATCGTGTCAGCATTATCGTGTCTGCATTATCGTGTCTGCATCATCGTGTCTGCATTATCATATCAGCATTATTGTGTCTGCATTATCATGTCAGCATTATCGTGTCAGCATTATCGTGTCTGCATCATCGTGTCTGCATCATCGTGTCTGCATTATCGTGTCTGCATTATCGTGTCTGCATTATCGTGTCAGCATTATCGTGTCTGCATTATCGTGTCTGCATCATCGTGTCTGCATTATCGTGTCAGCATTATCGTGTCTGCATTATCATGTCTGCATTATCGTGTCTGCATCATCCTGTCTGCATTATCATGTCTGCATTATCATGTCTGCATTATCATGTCTGCATTATCATGTCTGCATTATCGTCTCTGCATCATCGTGTCTGCATTATCGTGTCTGCATCATCGTGTCAGCATTATCGTGTCTGCATCATCGTGTCAGCATTATCGTGTCTGCATTATCGTGTCTGCATTATCATATCAGCATTATTGTGTCTGCATTATCATGTCAGCATTATCATGTCAGCATTATCGTGTCTGCATTATCGTGTCTGCAGTGAAAAACTTTGTGTGCTCTGTCTTTTGTATTTACAGGAAGCTGGGCCAGCTGTGTGTGCGAGCTGACGACAAGTGGCAGGACCTGTTTGACGAGTGCTGGAAGCAGCTGGGCGTCGAGGAGGCGGACCGGGGGGAGAGCAGGAAGCAGCTGGGCGGTGAGGAGGCGGGCCGGGGGGAGAGCAGGAAGCAGCTGGGCGGTGAGGAGGCGGACCGGGGGGAGAGCAGGAAGCAGCTGGGAGGCGAGGAGGCGGGCCCCGAGGAGAGCAGGAAGCAGCTGGGAGGCGAGGAGGCGGGCCCCGAGGAGAGCAGGAAGCAGCTGGGCGGTGAGGAGGCGGGCCCCGAGGAGAGCAGGAAGCAGCTGGGAGGCGAGGAGGCGGGCCCCGAGGAGAGCAGGAAGCAGCTGGGCAGCGAGGAGAGCAGGAAGCAGCTGGGAGGCGAGGAGGCGGACCGGGGGGAGAGCAGGAAGCAGCTGGGCGGCGAGGAGGCGGACCGGGGGGAGAGCAGGAAGCAGCTGGGTGGCGAGGAGAGCAGGAAGCAGCTGGGCAGCGAGGAGGCGGGCCCCGAGGAGAGCAGGAAGCAGCTGGGAGGCGAGGAGGCGGGCCCCGAGGAGAGCAGGAAGCAGCTGGGCAGCGAGGAGAGCAGGAAGCAGCTGGGAGGCGAGGAGGCGGACCGGGGGGAGAGCAGGAAGCAGCTGGGCGGCGAGGAGGCGGACCGGGGGGAGAGCAGGAAGCAGCTGGGTGGCGAGGAGAGCAGGAAGCAGCTGGGCAGCGAGGAGGCGGGCCCCGAGGAGAGCAGGAAGCAGCTGGGAGGCGAGGAGGCGGGCCCCGAGGAGAGCAGGAAGCAGCTGGGAGGCGAGGAGGCGGGCCCCGAGGAGAGCAGGAAGCAGCTGGGCAGCGAGGAGGCGGGCCCCGAGGAGAGCAGGAAGCAGCTGGGAGGCGAGGAGGCGGGCCCCGAGGAGAGCAGGAAGCAGCTGGGCGGCGAGGAGGCGGACCGGGGGGAGAGCAGGAAGCAGCTGGGCGGCGAGGAGGCGGGCCGGGGGGAGAGCATGGCGGTGGCCCTCACCTGCAGCCCTCACAGGTACAGCCACACTCCCTGGCTTCAGGTGTCAGGACGTGAAGCTCCAGTCTCAGGCTGATCGTGTCTTCCAGGCTACACAGTGTGTCTTGGAGTCACAGCAGGAGTCTGGAGGTCCCGCAGCACCAGGGACCCTTCAGCATGGAGCAATACCACGCCATCCGCCTCTACCTGCTCCAGGTGGGCTCACATCACCTCATTCAGCCCCAACTGCCTCCTAACCACGCCCCTGTGCCCCCTAGGCCTGCGACTCCCCCCTGCACCCTCTAGGCCGACTGCTGGAGAGCCTGGTGGCCGTCTACAGGATGACCTACGTGGGCGTCGGCGCCAACCGGCGGCTGCTGCCTCAGGCCGTCCAGGAAATCAAGTCCTACCTGCACCGCATGTTTCACATCATCAGGTGAGTCCAGGTCCGTGTGCTGAGAGCAGCACCGGCCCGTCTGCTGGGAGCAGCACCGGCCCGTCTGCTGGGAGCAGCACCGGCCCGTGTGCTGGGAGCAGCACCGGCCCGTGTGCTGGGAGCAGCACCGGCCCGTCTGCTGGGAGCAGCACCGGCCCGTCTGCTGGGAGCAGCACCGGCCCGTGTGCTGACCTTCGTCTGTTCTGCAGGTTTGTGTTCCCAGACCTGCCAGAAGAGGGCGGCCTGATCCCCGAGCCGCCCGGCAGCAACAGCAACCTGCAGGACAAAGATCCTGATTCAGCTGAATCTCCTCTGGAATCGCTGAAGCCAAGGTAGAGAATGACCTCCGCCTCTCACTCTGCTCCCGTCTCACCCTGCCTTCTCACCCTGTCTCACCCTGCCTTCTCACCTTGTCTCACCCTGCCCTCTAAGCCTGCCTTCTCACCTTGTCTCACCCGGTCTCACCCTGCCTTCTCATCTTGTCTCACCCTGCCCTCTAAGCCTGCCTTCTCACCGTGCCTTCTCACCCTGTCTCACCCCCTCTCACCCTGCCTTCTCACCTTGTCTCACCCTGTCTCACCCTGCCTTCTCACCTTGTCTCACCCTGCCCTCTAAGCCTGCCTTCTCACCTTGTCTCACCCGGTCTCACCCTGCCTTCTCATCTTGTCTCACCCTGCCCTCTAAGCCTGCCTTCTCACCGTGCCTTCTCACCCTGTCTCACCCCCTCTCACCCTGCCTTCTCACCTTGTCTCACCCCGTCTCACCCCACCTTCTCATCTGGTCTCACCCTGTCTCACCCTGTCTCACCCTGCCCTCTCAGCCTGCCTTCTCACCGTGCCTTCTCACCCTGCCTTCTCACCCTGTCTTCTCACCTTGTCCCACCCCGTCACACCCTGCCTCACCCTGTTTTCTCACCCTGTTTCACCCATCTCACCCTGCCCTCTCACCCTGTCTCACCCCCTCTCACCCTGTGTTTCAGCCAGGTGGTGAGCAGCTGGGCCCTGCTGCTGCCCGTCCTGCTGCCCCGCCTCTACCCCCCCCTCTTCACGCTGTATGCCCTGGACAGGGAGAGAGAGGACGACTTGTACTGGGAGTGTGTCCGGCGCCTGAACAAACAGGCCGACCTGGCCCTGCTGGCCTTCCTGGGAGTCCAGCAGTGAGTCTCTTTGTTCACTCATTCATCTGACTGGCAGTCCTACTTTTCTCTCAGGTTGTTTTCTAACAATAGAATCCCGTTGACTTCATGACTTCATAACTGGTCCCTGAACTCACCATGAGACTCTCATTCAGTACTGACTGGTCCCTGAACTCACCATGAGACTCTCATTCAGTACTGACTGGTACCTGAACTCACCATGAGACTCTCATTCAGTACTGACTGGTACCTGAACTCACCATGAGACTCTCATTCAGTACTGACTGGTCCCTGAACTCACCATGAGACTCTCATTCAGTACTGACTGGTACCTGAACTCACCATGAGACTCTCATTCAGTACTGACTGGTCCCTGAACTCACCATGAGACTCTCATTCAGTACTGACTGGTACCTGAACTCACCATGAGACTCTCATTCAGTACTGACTGGTACCTGAACTCACCATGAGACTCTCATTCATTACTGACTGGTACCTGAACTCACCATGAGACTCTCATTCAGTACTGACTGGTACCTGAACTCACCATGAGACTCTCATTCAGTACTGACTGGTACCTGAACTCACCATGAGACTCATTCAGTACTGACTGGTACCTGAACTCACCATGAGACTCTCATTCAGTACTGACTGGTACCTGAACTCACCATGAGACTCTCATTCAGTACTGACTGGTACCTGAACTCACCATGAGACTCTCATTCATGACTGACTGGTACCTGAACTCACCATGAGACTCTCATTCAGTACTGACTGGTACCTGAACTCACCATGAGACTCTCATTCATTACTGACTGGTACCTGAACTCACCATGAGACTCTCATTCAGTACTGACTGGTACCTGAACTCACCATGAGACTCTCATTCAGTACTGACTGGTACCTGAACTCACCATGAGACTCTCATTCAGTACTGACTGCTACCTGAACTCACCATGGGACTCTCATTCAGTACTGACTGCTACCTGAACTCACCATGAGACTCTCATTCAGTACTGACTGGTACCTGAACTCACCATGAGACTCTCATTCAGTACTGACTGGTACCTGAACTCACCATGAGACTCTCATTCAGTACTGACTGGTACCTGAACTCACCATGAGACTCTCATTCAGTACTGACTGCTACCTGAACTCACCATGAGACTCTCATTCATTACTGACTGCTACCTGAACTCACCATGAGACTCTCATTCAGTACTGACTGGTACCTGAACTCACCATGAGACTCTCATTCAGTACTGACTGGTACCTGAACTCACCATGAGACTCTCATTCATGACTGACTGGTACCTGAACTCACCATGATACTCTCATTCAGTACTGACTGGTATCTGAACTCACCATGAGACTCTCATTCATGACTGACTGGTACCTGAACTCACCATGAGACTCTCATTCAGTACTGACTGGTACCTGAACTCACCATGAGACTCTCATTCAGTACTGACTGGTACCTGAACTCACCATGAGACTCTCATTCAGTACTGACTGGTACCTGAACTCACCATGAGACTCTCATTCAGTACTGACTGCTACCTGAACTCACCATGAGACTCTCATTCAGTACTGACTGCTACCTGAACTCACCATGAGACTCTCATTCAGTACTGACTGGTACCTGAACTCACCATGAGACTCTCATTCAGTACTGACTGCTACCTGAACTCACCATGAGACTCTCATTCAGTACTGACTGGTACCTGAACTCACCATGAGACTCTCATTCAGTACTGACTGGTACCTGAACTCACCATGAGACTCTCATTCAGTACTGACTGGTACCTGAACTCACCATGAGACTCTCATTCAGTACTGACTGCTACCTGAACTCACCATGAGACTCTCATTCAGTACTGACTGGTACCTGAACTCACCATGAGACTCTCATTCAGTACTGACTGCTACCTGAACTCACCATGAGACTCTCATTCAGTACTGACTGGTACCTGAAAACTGCAGTAACATGACATCTGTGTTGTTTTGTAGGAAGTTTTGGCCTGTTTCCGTCCCATCTGCTCCACCTGCTCCACCTGCTCCACCTGCTCCAGCCCAGAAGCTACAGGTTCCTTCAGTTCCTCTTCAACAGGTGAAGGTGTAGAGGGTGGGTTCTGATCAAAGTTTCATTTCCAGGTTGTTTCCAGCAGTAAAGACGTCTGCTTCACCTCAGCAGTGGAAACTCTGCAGCAGATCAGGTAGACCCCCACCTGGCTCTCTCCATCTGTATGTCTCCATCTGCCTCCACCTGTCTGTCCCCATCACCTCTCCTGCTCTCTCTCTCTCTGTCTTGCAGTACCACGTTCACTCCGTCAGACAAGCTGCAGGTGATCCAGCTCACCTTCGAGGAGATCACACAGGAAGTGCAGGTGCTGCTGAAGCACGACTTCCTGTGGTCCATGGATGACCTCTTTCCTGTTTTTCTCTATGTGGTGGTGCGAGCCCGGTCAGTGTGCACACACACACACACACACACACACACACACACACACACACACACACACACACACACACACACACACACACACACACACACACACACACACACACACACGATTACTTTATTTTGTTTATTATATTGTTTATTTTTGTTGTTCAGTATGGTACCACCACACACTGAACTCTTCCTACATTACCACCACACACTGAACTCTTCCTACATTACCACCACACACTGAACTCTTCCTACATTACCACCACACCTTGAACTCTTCCTACATTACCACCACACCCTGAACTCTTCCTACATTACCACCACACCCTGAACTCTTCCTACATTACCACCACACCTTGAACTCTTCCTACATTACCACCACACCCTGAACTCTTCCTACATTACCACCACACCCTGAACTCTTCCTACATTACCACCACACCCTGAACTCTTCCTACATTACCACCACACCCTGAACTCTTCCTACATTACCACCACACCCTGAACCCTTCCTACATTACCACCACACCCTGAACTCTTCCTACATTACCACCACACCCTGAACTCTTCCTACATTACCACCACACCCTGAACTCTTCCTACATTACCACCAAACACTGAACTCTTCCTACATTACCACCAAACACTGAACTCTTCCTACATTACCACCAAACACTGGCCATGTAGAAGCAGTTGTATGTAAGCTGCTTGGATCAGATCAATCTCTATCAATCCCTTCAGGATCAGGAATCTGGGGTCAGAGGTCAACCTGATGGAGGATCTGATGGATCCTTGTATCCAACATGGAGAGCACGGTATCATGTTCACCACCCTCAAGGTAATGCACACTGCACATTAGGGAGGTTCTTCCAGAGGGGTCCTTTTTCAGCTCCAACCCCCTAAATCTGTAGGAAAAGCTGGAAAAACTCTCCTGGTGAATTTCTTTCCAATCCCAGCAACATTTATCCGTCCCTCAATGAGACGGGATGTTCCTGAGCCAATTCAAGCTCCCTGCAAGAGAGGAGGGGGAACTGTGGCAAATCACTGTCTCCTGTGTGTCTCCTGTCTGTCTCCTGTATGTCTCCTGTGTGTCTCCTGTATGTCTCCTGTATGTCTCCTGTGTGTCTCCTGTGTGTCTCCTGTATGTCTCCTGTATGTCTCCTGTGTGTCTCCTGTATGTTTCCTGTGTGTCTCCTGTGTGTCTCCTGTGTGTCTCCTGTCTGTCTCCTGTATGTTTCCTATATGTCTCCTGTGTGTCTCCTGTGTGTCTCCTGTCTGTCTCCTGTATGTCTCCTGTGTGTCTCCTGTATGTCTCCTGTCTGTCTCCTGTATGTCTTCTGTATGTCTCCTGTCTGTCTCCTGTATGTCTTCTGTGTGTCTCCTGTATGTCTCCTGTGTGTCTCCTGTATGTCTCCCGTGTGTCTCCTGCATGTCTCCTGTATGTCTCCTGTGTGTCTCCTGTCTGTCTTCTGCATGTCTCCTGTATGTCTCCTGTATGTCTCCTGTGTGTCTCCTGTCTGTCTTCTGTATGTCTCCTGTATGTCTCCTGTATGTCTCCTGTGTGTCTCCTGTATGTCTCCTGTGTGTCTCCTGTATGTCTCCTGTATGTCTCCTGTATGCTAAAGCATGGACACTGGCACCAGGTGACATGAGCTTCAGTTGCTGAAGAATTTGATGTTCTACCCCGACCCTCAATCCAGGACTTAGCTAAGACAGCCCTGAACAAACTCAAAGGAGGAGCTGGTCGCTCTGGCACTTTTTGACCCCCTCGTCACAGTGGAGGAAAAGAGGCAAATCCTCACCACACTTCATGCCACAGTGGGAGATGAATCTCCAGAGAAGCGCCCAACACCCCCAAACCAAGCTCTTTCTGAACTCCAGCTGAAAGACTTGGCAACAACCAACACAGGACAAGTCTTCCACAAGCTGAGTTTGGAAGACGGCTTCCTGGACCCTGATCCTGCTCCTTGGCAGCAGCATGAAGACTTCCAGACATGAAGACTTCCAGACATGAAGACTTCCAGATATGAAGACTTCCAGACATGGAGACTTCCAGACATGGAGACTTCCAGACATGGAGACTTCCAGATATGAAGACTTCCAGACATGGAGACTTCCAGACATGAAGACTTCCAGATATGAAGACTTCCAGACATGGAGACTTCCAGACATGGAGACTTCCAGATATGAAGACTTCCAGATATGGAGACTTCCAGATATGGAGACTTCCAGACATGAAGACTTCCAGATATGAAGACTTCCAGACATGGAGACTTCCAGATATGGAGACTTCCAGATATGGAGACTTCCAGATATGGAGACTTCCAGACATGGAGACTTCCAGACATGGAGACTTCCAGACATGAAGACTTCCAGACATGAAGACTTCCAGACATGGAGACTTCCAGACATGGAGACTTCCAGACATGGAGACTTCCAGATATGGAGACTTCCAGATATGGAGACTTCCAGACATGAAGACTTCCAGACATGAAGACTTCCAGACATGGAGACTTCCAGACATGAAGACTTCCAGACATGAAGACTTCCAGACATGGAGACTTCCAGATATGGAGACTTCCAGACATGGAGACTTCCAGACATGGAGACTTCCAGATATGGAGACTTCCAGACATGGAGACTTCCAGACATGGAGACTTCCAGACATGAAGACTTCCAGACATGGAGACTTCCAGACATGGAGACTTCCAGACATGGAGACTTCCAGACATGGAGACTTCCAGATATGAAGACTTCCAGACATGAAGACTTCCAGACATGGAGACTTCCAGACATGGAGACTTCCAGATATGGAGACTTCCAGATATGGAGACTTCCAGACATGAAGACTTCCAGACATGAAGACTTCCAGACATGAAGACTTCCAGACATGGAGACTTCCAGATATGGAGACTTCCAGACATGGAGACTTCCAGATATGGAGACTTCCAGACATGGAGACTTCCAGACATGGAGACTTCCAGATATGGAGACTTCCAGACATGGAGACTTCCAGATATGGAGACTTCCAGACATGAAGACTTCCAGACAGCAGCAGCAGCAGCAGCAGCAGCAGCAGCAGCAGCAGCAGATTAG
>NW_028291878.1:5000-17500 GCF_963383615.2 Lipophrys pholis | reverse complement strand
TACTCCAGAAGTAATGATATACTAGTTCTGTTCTCCAGAAGTAATGATATAGTAATACTGTACTCCAGAAGTAATGATATAGTATTACTGTTCTCCAGAAGTAATGATATAGTAATACTGTACTCCAGAAGTAATGATATAGTAATACTGTACTCCAGAAGTAATGATATAGTATTACTGTACTCCAGAAGTAATGATATAGTATTACTGTTCTATAGAAGTAATGATATAGTAATACTGTACTCCAGAAGTAATGATATAGTATTACTGTTCTATAGAAGTAATGATATAGTAGTTCTGTTCTCCAGAAGTAATGATATACTAGTTCTGTTCTCCAGAAGTAATGATATAGTAGTTCTGTTCTCCAGAAGTAATGATATAGTAATACTGTACTCCAGAAGTAATGATATAGTATTACTGTACTCCAGAAGTAATGATATAGTATTACTGTTCTATAGAAGTAATGATATAGTAATACTGTACTCCAGAAGTAATGATATAGTATTACTGTTCTATAGAAGTAATGATATAGTAATACTGTACTCCAGAAGTAATGATATAGTATTACTGTTCTCCAGAAGTAATGATATAGTAGTTCTGTTCTCCAGAAGTAATGATATAGTATTACTGTACTCCAGAAGTAATGATATAGTATTACTGTACTCCAGAAGTAATGATATACTAGTTCTGTTCTCCAGAAGTAATGATATAGTAATACTGTACTCCAGAAGTAATGATATACTAGTTCTGTTCTCCAGAAGTAATGATATAGTAATACTGTACTCCAGAAGTAATGATATAGTATTACTGTTTTCCAGAAGTAATGATATACTAGTTCTGTTCTCCAGAAGTAATGATATAGTAATACTGTACTCCAGAAGTAATGATATAGTAATACTGTACTCCAGAAGTAATGATGATCCTGAACCTCCTCCTCATCCTCCTCTTCCTGCACCTCCTGCTCCTCATACTCCTCCTCTTGCTCCTCCTCCTCCTCCTCCTCCTCCTCCTGCTTCTCTTCCTCCTGCATGTCTTCCCCCTCCTTCTCCTCTTCCTCCTGCTCCTCCTCCTCTTCCTGCACCTCCTGCTCCTCATACTCCTGCATGTCTTCCCCCTCCTCCTCCTACTCCTCCTCTTGCTCCTCCTCCTGCTCCTCTTCCTCCTGCATGTCTTCCTCCTCCTCCTCCTCCTCCTCCTCCTCCTCTTGCTCCTCCTCCTGCTCCTCTTCCTCCTGCTTCTCCTCCTCCTGCATCTCCCCCTTCTGGACCTCCTACTCCTCCTCTTTCTCCTCCTCCTGCACCTCCTGCTCCTCTTCCTCCTGCTTCTCCTCCTCCTACATCTCCCCCTTCTGGACCTCCTCCTCCTCCTCTTCCTGCTCCTCATCCTCCTGCTCCTCTTCCTCCTGCTTCTCCTCCACCTACATCCCCCCCTTCTGGACCTCCTCCTCCTCATCCTCCTGCTCCTCTTCCTCCTCCTCCTCCTCCTCCTCCTGCTCCTCTTGCTGCCCCCGGTGCTGGCTGCTAACAATTAAGAGGATTTGGTTGTGGGTGGCGAGCAGCCAGCTTGAGGAGGAGGAGCAGCAGGAGGAGATAGGAGCTCACCTGCTGGGGATTAGGTGGGATTGGGATTACAGATTACAGTTTGTCTCTGTTGTGGTGTGAGGACATCATCATCCTCAGACCTTCCTCCAGGGAACAGTTTCTCCTTGTACGCACACTTCTCTTGCTCCTTCACCTCCTGCAACTCCTCCACCTCCTACAGTGGAGAGGCCATCAGCAGGAGCCTCCAGGTGAGCTGCACCTCCTCATCCCCCTCTTCCTCCTCTGCCTCCTCCTCCTCCTGCTGCTGCTGCTCCTCTAGTCACAATAACTTTATTCTGTAGTTGAGTTCATAGATTTGGTTTCCTGTTTCCTGTGGTTTAGACTCTGTTTCCTCTGGTAACACCCAAATAGTCCCTCCTATCTCCTAATAGTCCCTCCTCTCTCCTAATAGTCCCTCCTGTCTCCTAATAGTCCCTCCTATCTCCTAATAGTCCCTCCTATCTCCTAATAGTCCCTCCTCTCTCCTAATAGTCCCTCCTATCTCCTAATAGTCCCTCCTATCTCCTAATAGTCCCTCCTATCTCCTAATAGTCCCTCCTATCTCCTAATAGTCCCTCCTCTCTCCTAACAGTCCCTCCTCTCTCCTAATAGTCCCTCCTGTCTCCTAATAGTCCCTCCTCTCTCCTAATAGTCCCTCCTATCTCCTAATAGTCCCTCCTCTCTCCTAATAGTCCCTCCTCTCTCCTAACAGTCCCTCCTATCTCCTAACAGTCCCTCCTATCTCCTAACAGTCCCTCCTCTCTCCTAACAGTCCCTCCTCTCTCCTAATAGTCCCTCCTCTCTCCTAATAGTCCCTCCTATCTCCTAACAGTCCCTCCTCTCTCCTAATAGTCCATCCTATCTCCTAATAGTCCCTCCTCTCTCCTAATAGTCCCTCCTCTCTCCTAATAGTCCCTCCTCTCTCCTAACAGTCCCTCCTATCTCCTAATAGTCCCTCCTATCTCCTAATAGTCCCTCCTCTCTCCTAATAGTCCCTCCTCTCTCCTAATAGTCCCTCCTCTCTCCTAATAGTCCCTCCTATCTCCTAACAGTCCCTCCTATCTCCTAATAGTCCCTCCTCTCTCCTAACAGTCCTTCCTCTCTCCTAACAGTCCCTCCTCTCTCCTAACAGTCCCTCCTATCTCCTAATAGTCCCTCCTGTCTCCTAACAGTCCCTCCTATCTCCTAACAGTCCCTCCTCTCTCCTAACAGTCCATCCTCTCTCCTAACAGTCCCTCCTATCTCCTAACAGTCCCTCCTCTCTCCTAACAGTCCATCCTCTCTCCTAACAGTCCCTCCTATCTCCTAATAGTCCCTCCTCTCTCCTAATAGTCCCTCCTCTCTCCTAACAGTCCCTCCTATCTCCTAACAGTCCCTCCTATCTCCTAACAGTCCCTCCTCTCTCCTAATAGTCCCTCCTCTCTCCTAATAGTCCCTCCTCTCTCCTAATAGTCCCTCCTCTCTCCTAATAGTCCCTCCTCTCTCCTAATAGTCCCTCCTATCTCCTAATAGTCCCTCCTCTCTCCTAATAGTCCCTCCTCTCTCCTAACAGTCCCTCCTATCTCCTAACAGTCCCTCCTATCTCCTAACAGTCCCTCCTCTCTCCTAATAGTCCCTCCTCTCTCCTAATAGTCCCTCCTCTCTCCTAATAGTCCCTCCTCTCTCCTAATAGTCCCTCCTCTCTCCTAACAGTCCCTCCTATCTCCTAATAGTCCCTCCTCTCTCCTAACAGTCCTTCCTCTCTCCTAATAGTCCCTCCTCTCTCCTAACAGTCCCTCCTTTCTCCTAATAGTCCCTCCTCTCTCCTAATAGTCCCTCCTCTCTCCTAACAGTCCCTCCTCTACCCTAACAGTCCCTCCTCTCTCCTAACAGTCCCTCCTCTCTCCTAACAGTCCCTCCTATCTCCTAATAGTCCCTCCTCTCTCCTAACAGTCCCTCCTATCTCCTAACAGTCCCTCCTATCTCCTAACAGTCCCTCCTCTCTCCTAATAGTCCCTCCTCTCTCCTAATAGTCCCTCCTCTCTCCTAATAGTCCCTCCTCTCTCCTAATAGTCCCTCCTCTCTCCTAATAGTCCCTCCTATCTCCTAATAGTCCCTCCTCTCTCCTAATAGTCCCTCCTCTCTCCTAACAGTCCCTCCTATCTCCTAACAGTCCCTCCTCTCTCCTAATAGTCCCTCCTCTCTCCTAATAGTCCCTCCTCTCTCCTAATAGTCCCTCCTCTCTCCTAATAGTCCCTCCTCTCTCCTAACAGTCCCTCCTATCTCCTAATAGTCCCTCCTCTCTCCTAACAGTCCTTCCTCTCTCCTAATAGTCCCTCCTCTCTCCTAACAGTCCCTCCTTTCTCCTAATAGTCCCTCCTCTCTCCTAATAGTCCCTCCTATCTCCTAACAGTCCCTCCTATCTCCTAACAGTCCCTCCTATCTCCTAATAGTCCCTCCTCTCTCCTAACAGTCCCTCCTATCTCCTAACAGTCCCTCCTCTCTCCTAATAGTCCCTCCTCTCTCCTAACAGTCCCTCCTCTCTCCTAATAGTCCCTCCTGTCTCCTAATAGTCCCTCCTCTCTCCTAATAGTCCCTCCTATCTCCTAATAGTCCCTCCTCTCTCCTAATAGTCCCTCCTCTCTCCTAACAGTCCCTCCTATCTCCTAACAGTCCCTCCTATCTCCTAACAGTCCCTCCTCTCTCCTAACAGTCCCTCCTCTCTCCTAATAGTCCCTCCTCTCTCCTAATAGTCCCTCCTATCTCCTAACAGTCCCTCCTCTCTCCTAATAGTCCATCCTATCTCCTAATAGTCCCTCCTCTCTCCTAATAGTCCCTCCTCTCTCCTAATAGTCCCTCCTATCTCCTAATAGTCCCTCCTATCTCCTAATAGTCCCTCCTCTCTCCTAATAGTCCCTCCTCTCTCCTAATAGTCCCTCCTCTCTCCTAATAGTCCCTCCTATCTCCTAACAGTCCCTCCTATCTCCTAATAGTCCCTCCTCTCTCCTAACAGTCCTTCCTCTCTCCTAACAGTCCCTCCTCTCTCCTAACAGTCCCTCCTATCTCCTAATAGTCCCTCCTGTCTCCTAACAGTCCCTCCTATCTCCTAACAGTCCCTCCTCTCTCCTAACAGTCCATCCTCTCTCCTAACAGTCCCTCCTATCTCCTAACAGTCCCTCCTCTCTCCTAACAGTCCATCCTCTCTCCTAACAGTCCCTCCTATCTCCTAATAGTCCCTCCTCTCTCCTAATAGTCCCTCCTCTCTCCTAACAGTCCCTCCTATCTCCTAACAGTCCCTCCTATCTCCTAACAGTCCCTCCTCTCTCCTAATAGTCCCTCCTCTCTCCTAATAGTCCCTCCTCTCTCCTAATAGTCCCTCCTCTCTCCTAATAGTCCCTCCTCTCTCCTAATAGTCCCTCCTATCTCCTAATAGTCCCTCCTCTCTCCTAATAGTCCCTCCTCTCTCCTAACAGTCCCTCCTATCTCCTAACAGTCCCTCCTATCTCCTAACAGTCCCTCCTCTCTCCTAATAGTCCCTCCTCTCTCCTAATAGTCCCTCCTCTCTCCTAATAGTCCCTCCTCTCTCCTAATAGTCCCTCCTCTCTCCTAACAGTCCCTCCTATCTCCTAATAGTCCCTCCTCTCTCCTAACAGTCCTTCCTCTCTCCTAATAGTCCCTCCTCTCTCCTAACAGTCCCTCCTTTCTCCTAATAGTCCCTCCTCTCTCCTAATAGTCCCTCCTCTCTCCTAACAGTCCCTCCTCTACCCTAACAGTCCCTCCTCTCTCCTAACAGTCCCTCCTCTCTCCTAACAGTCCCTCCTATCTCCTAATAGTCCCTCCTCTCTCCTAACAGTCCCTCCTATCTCCTAACAGTCCCTCCTATCTCCTAACAGTCCCTCCTCTCTCCTAATAGTCCCTCCTCTCTCCTAATAGTCCCTCCTCTCTCCTAATAGTCCCTCCTCTCTCCTAATAGTCCCTCCTATCTCCTAATAGTCCCTCCTCTCTCCTAATAGTCCCTCCTCTCTCCTAACAGTCCCTCCTATCTCCTAACAGTCCCTCCTCTCTCCTAATAGTCCCTCCTCTCTCCTAATAGTCCCTCCTCTCTCCTAATAGTCCCTCCTCTCTCCTAATAGTCCCTCCTCTCTCCTAACAGTCCCTCCTATCTCCTAATAGTCCCTCCTCTCTCCTAACAGTCCTTCCTCTCTCCTAATAGTCCCTCCTCTCTCCTAACAGTCCCTCCTTTCTCCTAATAGTCCCTCCTCTCTCCTAATAGTCCCTCCTCTCTCCTAACAGTCCCTCCTCTACCCTAACAGTCCCTCCTCTCTCCTAACAGTCCCTCCTCTCTCCTAACAGTCCCTCCTATCTCCTAATAGTCCCTCCTCTCTCCTAACAGTCCCTCCTATCTCCTAACAGTCCCTCCTCTCTCCTAATAGTCCCTCCTCTCTCCTAACAGTCCCTCCTCTACCCTAACAGTCCCTCCTATCTCCTAATAGTCCCTCCTATCTCCTAATAGTCCCTCCTCTCTCCTAACAGTCCCTCCTATCTCCTAATAGTCCCTCCTCTCTCCTCATTTAGGAGATAGGAGGGACTATTAGGAGAGAGGAGGGACTATTAGAACGCAGCCTCCGTCCTGTGTGGAGTTGACTTGTAGGAACTCCTGCAGCAGAATAGAAACAGGAGTTACTGTCTCTCATGTCTTTGCAGGTTTCCTCTCAGCGGTCAGCAGGGGTCAAAGGTTAGGTTGAATGACCATGAGGCAGGCGGTGGAGGCTCAGGCGGTGGAGGCTCAGGCGGTGGAGGCTCAGGCGGTGGAGGCTCAGGCAGTGGAGGCTCAGGCGGTGGAGGCTCAGGTGGCGACCTCCCACTGTGAGCTGGGAGAGCACGGTCAGTACGAGGCCTTCAGCGACCTCCGTCAGCCTACAGGGGGTGGTGTGTGTGTTGATTTTGTGTGTGTGTGTGTGTGTGTGTGTGTGTGTGTGTGTGTGTGTGTGTGTGTCCAGGCCTCCGTCAGGTGTTGTCTGATGTGATCGAGGAGGTGCAGCAGTCAGTGGGTGGAGACATTGATGGAGCAGAGATCCTCCACCGTCTGTTGAATTCGTCTTGGCTTCAGTCGCTGCTCAAGGTGGAGTTTCTCTTCTTTCTCTTCTTTCTCTTCTTTCTCTTCTTTCTCTTCTTTCTCTTCTTTCTCTTCTTTCTCTTCTTTCTCTTCTTTCTCTTCTTTCTCTTCTCTTTTTCTTCTCTGAACTCTCCGTGGTGCGTTCAGGTGTAATTGAACTCTCCGTGGTGCGTTCAGGTGTAAGTGAACTCTCCGTGGTGCGTTCAGGTGTAATTGAACTCTCCGTGGTGCGTTCAGGTGTAAGTGAACTCTCCGTGGTGCGTTCAGGTGTAAGTGAACTCTCCGTGGTGCGTTCAGGTGTAAGTGAACTCTCCGTGGTGCGTTCAGGTGTAATTGAACTCTCCGTGGTGCGTTCAGGTGTAATTGAACTCTCTGTGGTGCGTTCAGGTGTAAGTGAACTCTCCGTGGTGCGTTCAGGTGTAAGTGAACTCTCCGTGGTGCGTTCAGGTGTAAGTGAACTCTCCGTGGTGCGTTCAGGTGTAATTGAACTCTCCGTGGTGCGTTCAGGTGTAATTGAACTCTCTGTGGTGCGTTCAGGTGTAAGTGAACTCTCCGTGGTGCGTTCAGGTGTAAGTGAACTCTCCGTGGTGCGTTCAGGTGTAATTGAACTCTCCGTGGTGCGTTCAGGTGTAAGTGAACTCTCCGTGGTGCGTTCAGGTGTAAGTGAACTCTCCGTGGTGCGTTCAGGTGTAATTGAACTCTCTGTGGTGCGTTCAGGTGTAAGTGAACTCTCCGTGGTGCGTTCAGGTGTAAGTGAACTCTCCGTGGTGCGTTCAGGTGTAATTGAACTCTCCGTGGTGCGTTCAGGTGTAAGTGAACTCTCCGTGGTGCGTTCAGGTGTAATTGAACTCTCCGTGGTGCGTTCAGGTGTAAGTGAACTCTCCGTGGTGCGTTCAGGTGTAAGTGAACTCTCCGTGGTGCGTTCAGGTGTAATTGAACTCTCCGTGGTGCGTTCAGGTGTAAGTGAACTCTCCGTGGTGCGTTCAGGTGTAATTGAACTCTCCGTGGTGCGTTCAGGTGTAATTGAACTCTCCGTGGTGCGTTCAGGTGTAAGTGAACTCTCCGTGGTGCGTTCAGGTGTAATTGAACTCTCCGTGGTGCATTCAGGTGTAATTGAACTCTCCGTGGTGCGTTCAGGTGTAATTGAACTCTCTGTGGTGCGTTCAGGTGTAAGTGAACTCTCCGTGGTGCGTTCAGGTGTAATTGAACTCTCCGTGGTGCGTTCAGGTGTAATTGAACTCTCCGTGGTGCGTTCAGGTGTAATTGAACTCTCTGTGGTGCGTTCAGGTGTAAGTGAACTCTCCGTGGTGCGTTCAGGTGTAATTGAACTCTCCGTGGTGCGTTCAGGTGTAATTGAACTCTCCGTGGTGCGTTCAGGTGTAATTGAACTCTCCGTGGTGCGTTCAGGTGTAAGTGAACTCTCCGTGGTGCGTTCAGGTGTAAGTGAACTCTCCGTGGTGCGTTCAGGTGTACGAGAGTCTGCAGAGGTTCCTGAGAGCTGCTCCTCCTCCAGCGCTGGATTTCTCCTCCGGTCTCAGTCTACAGGTGTGTGTGTGTGTGTGTGTGTGTGTGTGTGTGTGTGTGTGTGTGTGTGTGTGTGTGTGTGTGTGTGTGTGTGTGTGTGTGTGTGTGTGTGTGTGTGTGTGTGTGTGTCCGTCTCCCTCCCCCAGGCCTGTTACTACCAGATCCAGCATGAGAAGATCACCTAACACTTCCTCTGGTCTGGAAGCTTCAACAGCCAATCAGGCGCCGGCAGGTCTCAGCTGCTCCCCCCCCCCCCTGACTTCCTGTAGTAAACAAAGTGACTTCCTCTCAAGTGACTGTAACCAGAGAACCTGTGAATCACAGCCTGTCTGATGACTGTAATCACCTTGGAATAATAAAGTATTACTGTACTCCAGAAGTAATGATATACTAGTTCTGTTCTCCAGAAGTAATGATATAGTATTACTGTTCTCCAGAAGTAATGATATAGTATTACTGTACTCCAGAAGTAATGATATAGTATTACTGTTCTCCAGAAGTAATGATATAGTATTACTGTACTCCAGAAGTAATGATATAGTATTACTGTTCTCTAGAAGTAATGATATAGTAATACTGTACTCCAGAAGTAATGATATAGTATTACTGTTCTCCAGAAGTAATGATATAGTAGTTCTGTTCTCCAGAAGTAATGATATAGTAATACTGTACTCCAGAAGTAATGATATAGTAATACTGTTCTCCAGAAGTAATGATATAGTAATACTGTACTCCAGAAGTAATGATATAGTAGTTCTGTTCTCCAGAAGTAATGATATAGTATTACTGTACTCCAGAAGTAATGATATACTAGTTCTGTTCTCCAGAAGTAATGATATAGTAATACTGTACTCCAGAAGTAATGATATAGTAGTTCTGTTCTCCAGAAGTAATGATATAGTAGTTCTGTTCTCCAGAAGTAATGATATAGTAATACTGTACTCCAGAAGTAATGATATACTAGTTCTGTTCTCCAGAAGTAATGATATAGTAATACTGTACTCCAGAAGTAATGATATAGTATTACTGTTCTCCAGAAGTAATGATATAGTAATACTGTACTCCAGAAGTAATGATATAGTAATACTGTACTCCAGAAGTAATGATATAGTATTACTGTACTCCAGAAGTAATGATATAGTATTACTGTTCTATAGAAGTAATGATATAGTAATACTGTACTCCAGAAGTAATGATATAGTATTACTGTTCTATAGAAGTAATGATATAGTAGTTCTGTTCTCCAGAAGTAATGATATACTAGTTCTGTTCTCCAGAAGTAATGATATAGTAGTTCTGTTCTCCAGAAGTAATGATATAGTAATACTGTACTCCAGAAGTAATGATATAGTATTACTGTTCTCCAGAAGTAATGATATAGTAATACTGTACTCCAGAAGTAATGATATAGTAATACTGTACTCCAGAAGTAATGATATAGTATTACTGTACTCCAGAAGTAATGATATAGTATTACTGTTCTATAGAAGTAATGATATAGTAATACTGTACTCCAGAAGTAATGATATAGTATTACTGTTCTATAGAAGTAATGATATAGTAATACTGTACTCCAGAAGTAATGATATAGTATTACTGTTCTCCAGAAGTAATGATATAGTAGTTCTGTTCTCCAGAAGTAATGATATAGTATTACTGTACTCCAGAAGTAATGATATAGTATTACTGTACTCCAGAAGTAATGATATACTAGTTCTGTTCTCCAGAAGTAATGATATAGTAATACTGTACTCCAGAAGTAATGATATACTAGTTCTGTTCTCCAGAAGTAATGATATAGTAATACTGTACTCCAGAAGTAATGATATAGTATTACTGTTTTCCAGAAGTAATGATATACTAGTTCTGTTCTCCAGAAGTAATGATATAGTAATACTGTACTCCAGAAGTAATGATGATCCTGAACCTCCTCCTCATCCTCCTCTTCCTGCACCTCCTGCTCCTCATACTCCTCCTCTTGCTCCTCCTCCTCCTCCTCCTCCTCCTCCTGCTTCTCTTCCTCCTGCATGTCTTCCCCCTCCTTCTCCTCTTCCTCCTGCTCCTCCTCCTCTTCCTGCACCTCCTGCTCCTCATACTCCTGCATGTCTTCCCCCTCCTCCTCCTACTCCTCCTCTTGCTCCTCCTCCTGCTCCTCTTCCTCCTGCATGTCTTCCTCCTCCTCCTCCTCCTCCTCCTCCTCCTCTTGCTCCTCCTCCTGCTCCTCTTCCTCCTGCTTCTCCTCCTCCTGCATCTCCCCCTTCTGGACCTCCTACTCCTCCTCTTTCTCCTCCTCCTGCACCTCCTGCTCCTCTTCCTCCTGCTTCTCCTCCTCCTACATCTCCCCCTTCTGGACCTCCTCCTCCTCCTCTTCCTGCTCCTCATCCTCCTGCTCCTCTTCCTCCTGCTTCTCCTCCACCTACATCCCCCCCTTCTGGACCTCCTCCTCCTCATCCTCCTGCTCCTCTTCCTCCTCCTCCTCCTCCTCCTCCTGCTCCTCTTGCTGCCCCCGGTGCTGGCTGCTAACAATTAAGAGGATTTGGTTGTGGGTGGCGAGCAGCCAGCTTGAGGAGGAGGAGCAGCAGGAGGAGATAGGAGCTCACCTGCTGGGGATTAGGTGGGATTGGGATTACAGATTACAGTTTGTCTCTGTTGTGGTGTGAGGACATCATCATCCTCAGACCTTCCTCCAGGGAACAGTTTCTCCTTGTACGCACACTTCTCTTGCTCCTTCACCTCCTGCAACTCCTCCACCTCCTACAGTGGAGAGGCCATCAGCAGGAGCCTCCAGGTGAGCTGCACCTCCTCATCCCCCTCTTCCTCCTCTGCCTCCTCCTCCTCCTGCTGCTGCTGCTCCTCTAGTCACAATAACTTTATTCTGTAGTTGAGTTCATAGATTTGGTTTCCTGTTTCCTGTGGTTTAGACTCTGTTTCCTCTGGTAACACCCAAATAGTCCCTCCTATCTCCTAATAGTCCCTCCTCTCTCCTAATAGTCCCTCCTGTCTCCTAATAGTCCCTCCTATCTCCTAATAGTCCCTCCTATCTCCTAATAGTCCCTCCTCTCTCCTAATAGTCCCTCCTATCTCCTAATAGTCCCTCCTATCTCCTAATAGTCCCCTCCTATCTCCTAATAGTCCCTCCTATCTCCTAATAGTCCCTCCTCTCTCCTAACAGTCCCTCCTCTCTCCTAATAGTCCCTCCTGTCTCCTAATAGTCCCTCCTCTCTCCTAATAGTCCCTCCTATCTCCTAATAGTCCCTCCTCTCTCCTAATAGTCCCTCCTCTCTCCTAACAGTCCCTCCTATCTCCTAACAGTCCCTCCTATCTCCTAACAGTCCCTCCTCTCTCCTAACAGTCCCTCCTCTCTCCTAATAGTCCCTCCTCTCTCCTAATAGTCCCTCCTATCTCCTAACAGTCCCTCCTCTCTCCTAATAGTCCATCCTATCTCCTAATAGTCCCTCCTCTCTCCTAATAGTCCCTCCTCTCTCCTAATAGTCCCTCCTATCTCCTAATAGTCCCTCCTATCTCCTAATAGTCCCTCCTCTCTCCTAATAGTCCCTCCTCTCTCCTAATAGTCCCTCCTCTCTCCTAATAGTCCCTCCTATCTCCTAACAGTCCCTCCTATCTCCTAATAGTCCCTCCTCTCTCCTAACAGTCCTTCCTCTCTCCTAACAGTCCCTCCTCTCTCCTAACAGTCCCTCCTATCTCCTAATAGTCCCTCCTGTCTCCTAACAGTCCCTCCTATCTCCTAACAGTCCCTCCTCTCTCCTAACAGTCCATCCTCTCTCCTAACAGTCCCTCCTATCTCCTAACAGTCCCTCCTCTCTCCTAACAGTCCATCCTCTCTCCTAACAGTCCCTCCTATCTCCTAATAGTCCCTCCTCTCTCCTAATAGTCCCTCCTCTCTCCTAACAGTCCCTCCTATCTCCTAACAGTCCCTCCTATCTCCTAACAGTCCCTCCTCTCTCCTAATAGTCCCTCCTCTCTCCTAATAGTCCCTCCTCTCTCCTAATAGTCCCTCCTCTCTCCTAATAGTCCCTCCTCTCTCCTAATAGTCCCTCCTATCTCCTAATAGTCCCTCCTCTCTCCTAATAGTCCCTCCTCTCTCCTAACAGTCCCTCCTATCTCCTAACAGTCCCTCCTATCTCCTAACAGTCCCTCCTCTCTCCTAATAGTCCCTCCTCTCTCCTAATAGTCCCTCCTCTCTCCTAATAGTCCCTCCTCTCTCCTAATAGTCCCTCCTCTCTCCTAACAGTCCCTCCTATCTCCTAATAGTCCCTCCTCTCTCCTAACAGTCCTTCCTC
>NW_028291879.1:0-14278 GCF_963383615.2 Lipophrys pholis | reverse complement strand
GCTGTCCACTGCGCAGAGGGAACCTGCAGGGAGTCATGATCACTTCATTATGTTGCTTTACTATTCGAGAATTAATAGAAAATATCAAGAGGCTGCAACGTTCCAGGTGAAGGTGGCGTCGTGGAACAGTTGATGGTGGTGTTATGGAACAGTTGAAGATGGCGTCATGGAACAGTTGAAGGTGGCGTCATGGAACAGTTGATGGTGGTGTTATGGAACAGTTGAAGATGGCGTCATGGAACAGTTGAAGGTGGCGTCATAGAACAGTTGAGGGTGGCGCTATGGAACAGTTGATGGTGGTGTTATGGAACAGTTGAAGATGGCGTCATGGAACAGTTGATGGTGGTGTTATGGAACAGTTGAAGATGGCGTCATGGAACAGTTGAAGGTGGCGTCATAGAACAGTTGAGGGTGGCGCTATGGAACAGCTGAGGGTGGTGTTATGGAACAGTTGAAGATGGCGTCGTGGAACAGTTGAAGGTGGCGTCATAGAACAGCTGAGGGCGGTGTTATGGAACAGTTGAAGGTGGCGTTATGGAACAGTTGAAGGTGGCGTCGTGGAACAGTTGATGGTGGTGTTATGGAACAGTTGAAGATGGCGTCGTGGAACAGTTGAAGGTGGCGTCATAGAACAGTTGAGGGTGGCGCTATGGAACAGCTGAGGGTGGTGTTATGGAACAGTTGAAGATGGCGTCGTGGAACAGTTGAAGGTGGCGTCATAGAACAGCTGAGGGCGGTGTTATGGAACAGTTGAAGGTGGCGTTATGGAACAGTTGAAGGTGGCGTCGTGGAACAGTTGATGGTGGCGTCATGGAACAATTGAGGGTGGCGTCATGGAACAATTGAGGGTGGCGTCATGGAACAGTTGAAGGTGGCGTTGTGGAACAGTTGAGGGTGGTGTTATGGAACAGTTGAAGATGGCGTCGTGGAACAGTTGAAGGTGGCGTCGTGGAACAGTTGAAGGTGGCGTCATAGAACAGCTGAGGGCGGTGTTATGGAACAGCTGAGGGCGGTGTTATGGAACAGTTGAAGGTGGCGTTATGGAACAGTTGAGGGTGGCGTCATGGAACAGTTGAGGGTGGCGTCATGGAACAGTTGAAGGTGGCGTTATGGACTGAGGAGTTACACCACAGCTGATAAATCTCAGGCTAAACGTCAGCAGTTGAGCTCCTGCAGGTTTACGATCGGCTGCTATCTCTGCACAGGAGGAGCGTTTGTTTTATACGACCAGGACAAAACGCAGACTTCTAACAGCTGGATGGTCATTTTCAGTCCCGCCGGTTTAACTCAGGAAGGATCAGCAGCGAAAGGTCAAGTCAGGGGGCAGGAAGGGGCAGGAAGGGGCAGGAAGGGGCAGGAAGGGGAAAAGACCAGGACTTCAACATAAAGGATCGGTTCATTTCAGATATGCAGACATTAAAGTGCTTGATATCAGACCGTTACACTTCAACTGTTGAATGATTGAATCAAGAGAAACATTCAGCAAAAAGATGGGAGTGAATCAACCAACTGACCAACTAACCTAACCAACCAACTGACCAAACAACCGACCTAACCAACTGACCAAACCAACCGACTTAACCAACCAACAGACCAACCAACTAACCTAACCAACCAACTGACCAACCAACCGACCTAACCAACTGACCAAACCAACCGACTTAACCAACCAACAGACCAACCAACCAACCTAACCAACCAACTGACCGACTGACCAACCAACCAACCAAACCAACCAACCAACCAACCGACTTAACCAACCAACTGACCAACCAACCAACCTAACCAACCAACCAACCAACTGACCAAACCAACCGACTTAACCAACCAACTGACCAACCAACCTAACCAACCAACCGACCTAACCAACCAACTGACTTAACCAACCAACCAACCAACCTAACCAACCAACTGACCAAACCAACCAACCAACCAACCGACCAACCTACCTAAAAGAAACCAACCTAACCAACCCATCCCCCACACACATGAAACTAATCCATCAACCAACCAACTGACCAACAAACCAACCGACTTAACCAACCGACCGACCGACCGACCGACCGACCGACCAACCGACCAACCGAAACCAACCTAACCAACCCATCCCCCACACACATGAAACTAATCCACCAACCAACCAGATAAACAGCCAGACGACGACCTCACTGACGACCTCACTGACGACCTCACTGACGACCTCACTGACGACCTCACTGACGGCCTCATATGAAAACGGACGCAGGATGTGTGTGTTTTAGCTCCAGCGGAGGAAACGTAGCGGCGGCTGATGCTATTAGCTGAAGCGCTGCTTTATTCATTCCAATGTTTTGTTGCTGCTTCTTATCCAGAATCTCCACATTCTGCCTCTCAGGATTAAAACCTCCACCGGGCTGAGATTGTTTCTCAGGTCTGAGCTGCACCACGAGGCCGAGCCACTGTCATTGTTATTGTTATTGTTTATGTGTGTGTGTGTGTGTGTGTGTGGGGGGGGGGGGGGGGGGGGGGTCGTCCAGAGGAATTCGCCTGCCCGGGAGGATTTAACCAATCAGATGAGTGTCAGCCGGCCGCAGATATTCTGCAGATAATGAGCTTTCGGGGACATCGCAGGAAAATTCCTCCAGATAATAACTGAGGCCAAACCATGCTGAGTGATGTGGACACACACACACACACACACACACACACACACACACACACACACACACACACACAATCTCAAGTATACAAAAATATATTTCTACCCCTATTATACACACACACAAACTCACGTAGTGTACCTGTGTGTGCACTCAGTGTCACACTCACACACACACACGCATGTACACACCACGGAGAGACACACACACACAACTCCTGCCACTACTTTACAAGCCCAGTGCATACTTACACTTACACACACACACACACACACACACACACACACACACACACACACACACACACACACACACACACACACACACACACACACACACACACACACACACACACACACACAGTGTCCGCCTGAGTGCCTGAGTAAGCGAATTAGCCGGGGCGACGGCTGAGGAGGCAATAAGTTGGCAGAAAAGAGGGATAATCTTTTATCTTCCTTCCCTCCCAAATGATTTCTTAAAGTCTGTATCACTTCCCTGACAGTTGACGCTCCACTTTTCCCCTCTTTCATTATTTAATTTATCTATTTTTGCTTTGTGTGAATTCAGCTAAAATACTTCTAAAGCGCTTAATGGTCGTATCGCCGCCTCAGATCTGCTGCCACATGCCGCCTGCCTTTCTCCCCGCTTCCCCAAACTTCCCCTCTTTTTTTTTTTTGGTGAAGGAGATATATTCTCCGATCCAGAGAGGAAGAAAGACACGGCGAAGGAGGAGAGGAAGGAGGAGGAGAGGGGAAGCGGGCCGCCTTATCACGGCGTCTTGACGAGAATGACACGGCCAATTATTGACAAATTATTCCTTCATAGAATGACAGTAAGACAAGAAGAAGAGTGGGTGGGGGGGGTGGGGGTGGGGGTGGGGGTGGGGGTGGGGGTGGGGGGAGACGGGAGACGGGCGTCTATCTATCAGATTCTATTAAGAACTCGGCTCTTTGGTGAACAAAGCTGCCGCGCATTAACTGCTATTATACGCTCATGAACTTTGTCACAATCACAATTGTCCCCCATCATTCTGGCTTTTACACTTTTCTAGAGTCCTTTTGTGTGTGTGTGTGTGTGTGTGTGTGTGTGTGTGTGTGTGTGTGTGTGTGTGTGTGTGTGTGTGTGTGTGTGTGTGTGTGTGTGTGTGTGTGTGTGTGTGTGTGTGTGTGTGTGTGTGTGTGTGTGAGAGGAGATGACGCAGAGGAGAAACAAGAAAAAGTGTCAGCGATCATATCAGAGTATCGTCACCCCAAAGAATGTATTTCTGGGGTGTACGCACAAAAAAACTAAATAGTAATAAATAAAACACCCGCTCACGTCCTTCAAAATAAAACGGGTCAGTTTAACTGGAACATGGGGTTCAAGTCCCGCCCCTTTTTACCAAATCAGTCCATCACCCAGGGTTGATTTTAGGTCCCCGACGGTTCCACGTCTTCCTTTCCACTGCAACATTCTGAAAACAATGTGCGTTTCTACCAAAGCAGCAGAAACAATAAATCCTAGAGCTACACTCGGTAGAGCGCAGACCTTCACCAACGCCACATTTGTTGTTGAAACCGAGTTAGCATTGCTAGCATGTTAGCCTTTAGCTCATATCGATGCTAACTAGCCTGTCAGGTAGCTACATCACTGTGAGACACTGAGCGTCTCCATGGCAACAGACGCTGATCTCCTCTGATCTCCTTGAGGAGCCTCTCATCCACTTTATATGGGACAGATTTCAGTTTCTTGGGATTAATTCAGAAACGTTTAGTCGTTAACGTCCTAAAATCTCATGGATCGGTCCTTGATGACGATAAATCATCCCTGAAGTTTTTGTGAAACTTGGTAAAACTTGGTAAAATACATACAAACCAATAAATATATACATGCAGAAGAAAACGTAAACTCCCCAGCGAAGGTAAGAGAGAACAAAGGTGGAAAACGAGGCGAGTCGTCACTCCTCAGGAAGCTTCAAATATGAAATCAGAATGAATCCATTAAGCCTTCAAACCTGCAGTGCTATAGCTCACACACACACGCACACGCACACGCACACGCACACGCACACGCACACGCACACACACACAGGTATGTAAAACACTGCGCCGTGTGGACGATCGGACAAAGTCGATGGTTACATGTCGTGTGGGCGGAGCCTGATTTAAAAAGGTAGCATTAGCATAATTCAGCCAAATACAGAACGTTAACAGTAATTAGCTTCAGTGAAGATCTAGATGGGGTCGCGAGAGCGCCCCCTGCAGGAACACTCTGTGTTTTGTATATATATATATATATATTTATATATATATATATATAAATTAGCGTAATTTGTTAGCTGCAGAAAAATCTTTGTTCACACTGAAACATATTTTAGCGTAACGTCCTCCAACCGGAAAAAAACCTGAATCTCCTCCTTTAATAACATGTTAAAGGTTTAATTAGAGTTTAAATAAAAACCTTTTAGAAGCTTCCATCTTTTCTAATTTCACGATTTCAGAAGTCTTCAAACTGGCGCCTGTCCAGCGCCGCGCCTCCGAACGGCCGAACCTTCCGGCCCGGCGTTCCGCCTCCCGCCGCCGCTCCACCTGATGCTTTATTAGTCTTATCAGCGATCGGCGGAGGGACTCTGAGGCGTGGCGGCTCGGCGCCGCCATCGGGTCGTCCTGACGGTGCCGGACGATGAGAACTTTGATACCGACGCCACGCGGCCGAGGGAAAGGCGCCAGAGTTCCTCATCCGGGGATTTCTGAGAGGAAAACCTTGAACTTTCCTGAACTCGTTTCCGTCGCCGTCTGAAGCCACTTTTCTCTCAGAACAGATGAAACTTATAAAAAGACAATTAAACCAGCTGCTAATATCTAAAGATTTCACCTCATTTAATCCACATTTAAAGCTCAAATTTTGTGATTTGATTTTTTTTAAACGGAAAATTCAAAGGAAGAAAGTAACTTTTTGGGAATAAAGGAGATTTTTCAACATTTAAATGTTCAATTTTTCACTTTTTTCTGGACTCAAACTATTAATTGAAGCAGTTTTTTCCTTTAACACACAGTTACAGTCAACATATTGAGTAAAGGTGTGAACTCTGATGACCGACACCGTGCTGTGTCCTCCTACGCCTCTCGGGTGGAGCGTTCACCTCCACCGTCGGCTCAGCAGGAAAACATAGAACGACATGACGGTTGAGGGAAAACCCAGATTTTATCTCCCTTTTAAACAAATTCTGTTCTTTAAGTTTCCGTTTCTCTGGATTCTGTGTTGATGAATTGAAGCAGGAGACGAGGTGTGTTAGTAAAGAGTTAAATAAGTTTCAAAAAGTAGTTTCCATGGAAACAAGAGTTTTCAAACCGACGCCCTTGTGAAGCCAAAACACTGTTTGTAAAAAAAACTTTCCATCTACTATGCAGGTATTTCCCTGCAATTACCCTCGACCAATAAACTTGTCCGAGAAGTTTGTTTTTGTCTGTCTGTGTTTAATTTATTGGTTTGTATGTATTTTATCAACGTTTTACTAAAACTTCTCGCCTGAATAACGTGAACTCTTCAGGGACGATGTGTCGTCACCAAGGACCGATCAGTAGACTCTGGGACCTTAACGACTAAATGTTTCTGAATAAATCCCTAAAAACTGTGAGAAAGAAAAATCCCATACAAAGTGGATGAGAGGCTCCTCATGGAGGAGATCAAAGGAGATCAGTTGCCATGGAGACGCTCCCTACTAACTCAGTTCCACAAACAAATGTGACGTTAATATATTCTCTTAATTTCCAAATTATTCATTTTTTGATATCTATATATAATCACATATATTGTTCTGTTAATTTAAATACCGTTTTTTTAATAATGGGGAGAGAATAAAAAGGTGACGCAGAAGGTCCTGACCCCCCCTCGACCCCCCTCCCCCGACCCGTAGAACACGTCTTTATCCGCCCCCCCCCCCCGCTCTGCTTTGCCAAATCCACATCGCCGGTAACGAGGGTGCAGTTTCTTAACATTCATCATCACTGAACTCTGAAACTTTATCAGCTCCAGCGAGCGGCGCCACAGCCCCGGCCCCCGGCTTCCTGGGCTCTGATAGGCCGATAACGCGCTGATAGATTACAGCAGATTGTTTTACTCCAGGGGACACTGCTGCCGCCGCTAATACTAATACACAGACGAGAGGGCTCTCTGGTGATGGAGGGGGTGGGGGGGGGTGGGGGGGGGGGGGGGGGTAAAGGGGCAACAGAAAGGTGCAAAGAGGTGAAGGCGTCGAAACTGTGATGGGAAACTGGAAATTACAACCGACCAGCGAAACGTCGGTTATTTCAGGTTAAGAGCAGTCGCTGTTTTAATGACGAGTTCACCTGAGAGTGTGTGTGTGTGTGTGTGTGTGTGTGTGTGTGTGTGTGTGTGTGTGTGTGTGTGTGTGTGTGTAAGGGAGACACACTCGAAGAGGTAACCGGACCCTGGGTGGGTTGGGGGGTGGGGGGGGGGGGGGGGGTTGGGAGCTCGCCAGGTGACCTCCGGTTAAAAACAGGGTCAAGTGTGAAACACAAGGACCACTTTCTCTCCACTCCCACCCCCCTCACCCGGCCGCTGAACCCCCCCCCCACACTCCCACCCGCCACCATCGCCCCCACCCCCACCCCCACCCACCCCGGCCGTGGCGTCTCCACCCGGATCGACAGGCGAGCGCCTAATGAAAGCAGCAGATCCTAATCGCAGCTGGAATAACCTCATAAAATCTAACCTCGCAGAGGAAGAAAAAGACGCCAATAAAAGTCCCCCGGCCGTCACGCTGAATTAATGCTTTATCGTTCTTTATTTCGTTTCATTAATCTTCCCGCAGCGTTCTCTCATTTCACTTATGGATTTTTTCCAGCGTTTTCCGTACAGGTGTACTCCATCATGATAAAATAAAAGCCATTATTGTATTAAATTACTATAAAACATCAAGCGGCACTCATGCAGATGAGCGGCTGGTCGGTGGAGTTACAGTCTGAGAGCGGCGGGGAACCGATGAGCGGAACGTTTAGGGAACATTCCCGGAGCGTCGATGAGCGGAACGTTTAGGGAACATTCCCGGAGCGTCGATGAGCGGAACGTTTAGGGAACATTACCGGAGCGTCGATGAGCGGAACGTTTAGGGAACATTCCGGGAGCGTCGATGAGCGGAACGTTTAGGGAACATTACCGGAGCGTCGATGAGCGGAACGTTTAGGGAACATTACCGGAGCGTCGATGAGCGGAACGTTTAGGGAACATTACCGGAGCGTCGATGAGCGGAACATTTAGGGAACATTCCGGGAGCGTCGATGAGCGGAACGTTTAGGGAACATTACCGGAGCGTCGATGAGCGGAACGTTTAGGGAACATTCCCGGAGCGTCGATGAGCGGAACGTTTAGGGAACATTCCCGGAGCGTCGATGAGCGGAACGTTTAGGGAACATTACCGGAGCGTCGATGAGCGGAACATTTAGGGAACATTCCGGGAGCGTCGATGAGCGGAACGTTTAGGGAACATTACCGGAGCGTCGATGAGCGGAACGTTTAGGGAACATTCCCGGAGCGTCGATAAGCGGAACGTTTAGGGAACATTACCGGAGCGTCGATGAGCGGAACGTTTAGGGAACATTCCCGGAGCGTCGATGAGCGGAACGTTTAGGGAACATTACTGGAGCGTCGATGAGCGGAACGTTTAGGGAACATTCCTGGAGCTTTTCCACCACAGAGTTCTAGCACCACTCGGCTCAGCAGGACTTAGTTCTGCTCGTTCCCCATTACAATATGGCGCCACCTCGATGTGGGCGGAGGTCAACAGTTTTTCCCAATCAGTGGTTGCCGTCTGCTGACGTCACGCTTTTGGAACCGCGATGGAGGAGGTGCGAGGAAAGTTCCTATCAGGTTCTGACACGGAGTGGAACAGACGAGTTGGTACCAGTGGAAAAACCTCACCGACATCAGAACCTCACAGAACCGGCGCCCGACTATCCTGGGCGTTTCCGTGGAAACAAACATCGTTTTCAAAACGTGAGACTTTTCAGGAACAAAACGAGAAAATGCAATTTCACTTGAAACGTTGTGACGCACACACACACACACACACACACACACACACACACACACACACACACACACACACACACACACACACACACACACACACACACACACACACACACACACACACACACCACACACACACAGTCAGCTTGATGGTACTCCAGAAGGTTTTGGTCATAACGAGGGATTCACATGTAAAGTTGGGTCAAGTTGCTGACAAGCCTGTCTCTGCATCTTCCGTTGGGACGCCGCTGACCACCGCCACCACCACCACCACCGCCACCGCCACCACCACCACCACCCACCCATCCCCCCAGCACCAGAACCCAAACCTGTCGTCCACCGGTTCCCCTCTCTCCTCATGTCAGACTGAGCTTATCTGAATCCTGCAGAGCCTGTGTGTGTGTGTGTGTGTGTGTGTGTGTGTGTGTGTGTGTGTGTGTGTGTGTGTGTGTGTGTGTCTGTGTGTGTGTGTGTGTGTGTGTGTGTGTGTGTGTGTGTGTGTGTGTGTGTGTGTGATGAATCGGTGTCGAGGGCTCGAGGAGTTAAATGAGGTCTAATCTGCTATTAGCAAAGCGACTGAGAAATTATCACCGCACAGCGAGCACACAACACACACACACACACACACAACACACAACATAACACACACACAACACACACACACACACACAACGCACAACATAACACACACACAACGCACACACACACACATAACACTCACACAACGCACACACACACACACAACACACAAAATAACACACACACAACACACACACAACATAACACTCACACAACACCCACACACACAACACAACACACACACATGAACACACACACACACACACATACATGAACACACACCACACTCACACACATATACATGAACACACACACACACACACACACACACACACACACACACACATACATGAACACACACACACTCACACACATATACATGAAGACACACACACACACACACACACACACATACATGAACACACACACTCACACACATATACATGAAGACACACACACACACACACACACACCACCATGAACACAGAGTGTGTGTGTGTGTGTGTGTGTGTGTGTGTGTGTGTGTGTGTGTGTGTGTGTTTGGTCTTAATTTGGTGTTTATCAGTCGATCATTTTTTCTTTCTGTCTTTTCGCTGCAGCTTGATAAGAGCAAAGAACAACAGGAGGAGAGAAAAGAGCGATAGAGAAGCTTGATATGAACTCAGTCACTCTGCTATCAGACCTTTTGATCTCACACTCCTTCTTCTCCTCCGTCCTCCTCCTCCTCACTCCCTCCGCTTTCCACCGCTCGTTCATCACGGGCAGAAAAAAACTCCACAACAGGAAAACAACAACAGGTCGTTGTTTTTAACGTCAAACGGAGCTCCGGGCTTCATTTTCATTTTCATGTGAAGTTAAAGAAGAAATCCACTGACATGCCACAGTGTCCACAGACAATGGTTTTATAGATGCAAGCCAACCTCAGGACCTTCCCACCAACAGTGGAAGATAACCGTTTTTGAAAAGTGTTGTATTTCAGAAAGTTAGACACTATTTGTATTCAAGGATTCTTTGACGATGGATTTCTGAGTGTTCACAGACGATGGTCTCCTACAAATAAATACGCAAGCCCACTTCAGGAACTGCCCACAAACAGTGGATTGCAGAAAGTTTGCAGACAATGGTGATTGAATAACGGTTGGGTTAAAGTGTCAGCCCAAGGTGGTTTTTAGAACGCGTCCACAGGTAATGGACCAGAATAGTCTCTGTAAACAATGGCGTCAAAAAGTGTTCACAGACAATGATTTTTTTTAAAAGCGTGCTTGTCCACAAAGTATCCAAAAAGTTTTTTTTCAATATAGACATTGAATATTTTCTTTACAAATGGTTGCAGAAGACGGTATTTTGCAGTTTGCAGACATGTTCAAAAGTATTTATTAATATTATTGATATTATTAATATTATTGATATTATTAATATTATTGATATTATTGATATTATTGATATTATTGATATGATTGATATTATTAATATTATTGATATTATAATATTATTGATATTATTAATATTATTGATATGATTGATATTATTAATATTATTGATATTATTGATATTATTGATATTATTAATATTATTGATATGATTGATATTATTAATATTATTGATATTATTGATATTATTGATATTATTAATATTATTAATATTATTGATATTATTAATATTATTGATATTATTGATATTATTAATATTATTGATATTATTGATATTATTGATATTATTAATATTATTGATATTATTAATATTATTGATATTATTGATATTATTGATATGATTGATATTATTAATATTATTGATATGATTGATATGATTGATATTATTGATATTATTGATATTATTAATATTATTGATATTATTAATATTATTGATATGATTGATATTATTAATATTATTGATATGATTGATATTATTAATATTATTGATATTATTGATATGATTGATATTATTGATATGATTGATATTATTAATATTATTGATATTATTGATATTATTGATATTATTGATATTGACCATATAATGTATTTATATGTTTATTTTTAAGGTTTCCCAGAAAAAGTGCTGGCATCATTTATCATTCTCAATATTACAATAGATTCTGCTATTCTCTTTATTTGTGTTCTAAATTTGGATTAATTCTTCTATTTTCTAAAAAAATGTTGTTCCAGTAAGGATCATGTACTTAAAACATTTTACTGCACATTATACTCTGTGTACTACGGTCCAGTGATCACTAAAGGACTTGGCTTGACGTGTTGGGGTTAAATTCAGAAGTTTCAAAAATCCAGTTTGACCTTAAACAAAATGGAAATTTACTTTTTGTCTTATTTTATTTTCTACACATTATCCAGAATGAGGATAGAGAAAGTAAAGAAATAAAAATATAAAACAAAACTGCAAAGAGAGATGGAACCAGACCGAGGGGCCGGGCAAGAAAATATATTTAGATAAGTGATCTGGTGAGGAGGGAGGGGAACTGCTTATTAGTACACACACACACACACACACACACACACACACACACACACACACACACACACACACACACACACACACACACACACACACACACACACACACACACACACACACACAGTGCAGCCATATTGGAGAGAGGAAAGAGTATTTGGCACACAGACTTATCGTCGCTGTGTGTCAGACAGAAAAGCCTCTCTGGGTTTTAATCTATCAAGGTCAGTCAGTGTGGCCCAGCAAACAGCGTGTTGTTCCGACCCGCTGCTTCCTGCTGGAAAACACCGCCACACACTCCTCTCACACACACACACACACACACACACACACACACACACACACACACACACACACACACACACACACACACACTAAGGACGACTCCAGAAAAGCCGGGACGTCGTCATGTGTGCCAAGTGTTCACAGACAGTGGATTTCAGTCACGTTTACAAAATATATTTTTCCTAAATTGTTCACAGACGATTTGTTTTCTTCGACAAACTCCAGCCGGTGGGAAAGTAATATATTACTGAAATTACTTTACATACTTTTTTACAAAGTTTCCAAACAGCGCTCACAGACAGTGGATTTTTCTTTTTTTGGCCGCTGATGGTTTTTCGACGAGGCGTCTTCAATGCAGGCCATGGCTCATTAAGTGTTCCTGGATGACCTGTTGACCTTTGACCTGATGTCAAAGTGTTGAGCTACAACGGCTGCGTTTTGTCCCTAAACTGGATTTTAAACCATAAATAATCTCAGGATGTGTAAAGTTTCATGTCTTTGGTTGATTCAAATCCATATTTTATTAAAAAACACGTCCTCACTAATTCCAGGTTTTCGTCTGCTGGCCGACTCGTTACCGACTCATTACCGACTCGTTACCGACTCGTTACTGATTTGTTATCAACTCGTTACCGATTAGTTACCGACTCATTACCCGACTCGTTATCGACTCGTTATCGACTCGTTACCGATTCGTTATTGATTCATTACCGACTCATTACCGACTGGTTACCGACTCGTTACCGATTCGTTATTGATTAGTTATTGATTCGTAATTGATTCATTACCAACTCCTTACCGACTCATTACCGACTCATTACCGACTCGTTACCGATTCGTTATTGATTCATTACCAACTCCTTACCGACTCATTACCGACTCGTTATCGACTCATTACCGACTCATTACCGACTCGTTATCGACTCGTTACCGACTCGTTATTGATTCATTACCAACTCCTTACCGACTCATTACCGACTCGTTATCGACTCGTTACCGACTCGTTATCTGAGCTGATCAAATAGAAAATGTTCACGTTTCACTCGCTGACAGAGGTCTGGCTCCACCGTTGTGCATTATGCTTCTGAAAAACATAACAGCCAGGAGGAGGAAGAAAAGGATGAAGAGGAGGAGTGACGCTGACGGGGGATTTCTCCTGATGGAGAGGAAGGAGGGAGGAAGAGGAGGAGGAGGAAGAGGAGGAAGAGGACAGAAGTTCAGTTGGACAGACAGAGAGCTGGAGAGCTGAAGATAAGAGAGGGGAGGCAGATAGAGGTTGTGTGTGTGTGTGTGTGTGTGTGTGTGTGTGTGTGTGTGTGTGTGTGTGTGTGTGTGTGTGTGTGTGTGTGTGTCTGGGGGGAGGAGGCTGAGGGGGGAGGAGGCTGGGGGGGGAGGAGGTCGGATAAAAAGCAAATGGGTTGGAGGATTTGGATGCAGGGAGCATATCCATCAGGGATCTCTGGTATCAAACTGGAGTGATGGCCGATAAAAACTCCACCTGGAAACGTCTGGAGCTGCAGTGGGAGTTCACTGGGCTGCAAATAGGCCTGTCTGCTCCTAATCTGCCCCCCCATCTCCCTGCCCCCCCCCCCCGACACTAGTGTTGCCTTTATAATGACTCCAGACTCCAGTAATACAGCGATCCTGCATCGTCCTGCGGGATCTGCAAATATCATAATAACAACAAGACTTGGACGTCTTCCTCCCGTCCTATGACCACTACAGAATCTCTCAATCCTCCTCCTCCTCCTCCTCCTCCTCCTCCTCCTCCTCCTCCTCCTCCTCCTGCCACTTCATTTCCCTCCTCAGAAAAAAACCTCCACAAAAGAGAAATGAAAAGAGGAGAGGGTTTTTCTTCTTTCTGCCATGCCCCACCCTTTTTCTAGATAGAGAGGGAGGGGAGGGAGGGAGGGAGGGAGGGAGGGAGGGAGAGGAGAAGAGGAAGAAAAAAAAACATAATTTATCTGTGTATTATCAAGAAAGGCAGACACTTTAATCAGTCAGCTATGAAGTCAGTATTTCCATTCTTATCTGTCGCAGGAGTGGAAATGGAGAGGAGATAGCGTTCTGGGAGCCCATCGGTGGGCAGGAATGATAATGGGGGGGTGGGGGTGGGGGGGGGGGGGGGGGGGGGGGGCTCGGCTATTGGACCGCTGTGTCAGCGCTATCTGCACCCATTATCAACAGCCTTATCGAGCCTGCCATCAGCCTCGCTGTAATGGGGCCAGTTCAACTTTCCACATTATCATACCGCCAAGACCTGGTTCACCGAGGCTAGGGGT
>NW_028291880.1:0-30356 GCF_963383615.2 Lipophrys pholis | reverse complement strand
CCCAACCCCAACCCCAACCCCAACCCCAACCCAACCCCAACCCCAACCCCAACCCCAACCCCAACCCCAACCCCAACCCCAACCCCAACCCCAACCCCAACCCCAACCCCAACCCCAACCCCAACCCCAACCCCAACCCCAACCCCAACCCCAACCCCAACCCCAACCCCAACCCCTATGTCTTTATGAGCATTTTTATTTATTATTTGTATTATAAAGTAATGATATAATAAATATAATATTTAATAATTAAATTCATAAATAAAGATTATTAACAAAAAGTGTTAATATAAAATGATAATTTGGATTTTTATTTAAGAAATAAAAAAAAAAGGAATGCAATAGAATTTATGTAAATTAATTTAACAAAATATAAATACAATTAAGAGGATTCTTCATACATAATATATTTAAAAAAAAATATAAATAATGAGAGTAAATAAAAAATAATATACTTAATAAAATCAAGGATTAAAACAATTTGTAAAGGATACTACTCGATTATTATTAATCTGCTACGTAAAGTATATCATTGATTTTAACTTACTTAAAGGTATTTAATTGATTGCCAATACTTCTTCTGTTCCCTAACCTAAAATTGTTTATTACCCATTGGTATATTTTTTAATTTGATGTCTTGTTTTAATCCAATTTTAATTTTTATTGAAATTATTTATTAGTATTAATTTTCCTTTTTATTGGGTTAAATTTTTATAACAAAAACACAGTAATATATTTCGCACCTTCCATACAAATAGGTAAAATCAATACTAATGCATCTTAATCTAGTATCTAATATGATTATTTAAATGTGATTATAAATGATACTTGACAAATTATCTGAAAGTAAATTTCATTAGATTTTGGTATTTTTGAAGTATCTACGGCATTTATACCATATTAAGAAATTGAATTATCAATATTTTTTTAAAATATTTATTAATCATAAGCTAATTCTGTTATAATATTTATAAAATAGCTTGAAAGAAAAAATTAAATAAATAAATTTATTTGTACAAGTCTTTAATGCAATTTAAGGAGGCATTGTATTATCTAGTTTATATTCATCAACAGATTGAATCGTATAAGTTGATAAATTGAAATACCTAAATGATATGTCCTCTTACATAAACAAACCCAGACCCTTAGCCTCCAACATTACCCAATACCCCATTATTCATAAATTCATGTATATTCTCAAGCATTTCTTTACTGTATATTTATCCCAAGCTTTTACTCCAATACTTCCTATCTAATAGATTTAGTTATTCTAAATATTAACAAGAACAGTTTTCATAATTCAGTAAAATTAGTATAGATCTCACTTTGGAGTAATTTACTTTATTCCCAATGATTAGAGCATTTTTATTACTATTACAGAATTTTAACACCAAAATGAGAAATCTTTATCGCACCAAAGAATAATTGATTTAGATGTTATGAGAATACAGTTGAACCATATTATATTCTAAATCATAATACTACAATTAACTATTATCAAGAATGAACATATCTAAATTTAAATGAGCCACTTTGTTTTTACATATCTTTTCAAAATAACATATATATATATGATATTATTGTTTATCTAAACAAATCAATTGTAAGTTTATAATTTTTTTAGTTATGAATTGCGAACAATGTTAAATAAACTCGATACAATTATGACTTATTTCATTAAAGTAGTCTTATCCAATATACTAATTGCTTTTACTTAATCTGATAATCTCATCAAAAAGCTAAATTTGTTTAAGGGTTTCTTTAGCCCTTCCTATATTTTTTATTATAAACTATAACATCAGGCTGATCTATATTCCCAATAGTTCATATCATAATTTATATATATATGAATATGATATTTATATAAAGAATAAAATAAGTAAAGATTATCAATTCAAACAAACATTCTCAGATTGTCCATAAAGTCTAAAAGTAACATCTAAATCATGAAATATAATCTTGTTGCATAATAGTTAATAACATATCCGTAATCATCAAAAGTAATCAATCTCTTATAATTCTTTTCTTAATAATCTTCAGTTTTTTATAAATAATAATATAAATAAAAGAATTTCATAGAATCATCAAATTATATAAAGAGAGTTAATATTTAGTTTAGAATGAATTATGAATAATTATAAAATTAGGTATTGGAAATTACTTCATAAGCTATCTTCACATTAATTTGTATTTTGAAAAGAATGGTGAACTTAAATAAACTAAATAATTTGTCTTATGCCAACTAATATAATTATATAAAAATAATATGAAGACTTATGGTTATAATTTAGTGACTTAGGTTGTCATCAAAATACATTAACAGTAAATACATTAATAAGGTAAATAAGTTTATCAGTAAATATCTTTATAAGTACATAAATAAGGTAAATAAGTTTATCAGCATGTAAGTTACATTAATAAGGTAAATAAATTTATAAGATCGTAAATATTTAATAAGGTAATAAGTTTTATCAGCATGTAAATACATTAATAAGGTAAATAAGTTATAAGATTGTAAATACATTAAAAAGGTAAATAAATTTATAAGAACGTAAATATAATTAATAGGTAAATAGTTTATAAGATCGTAAATATATTAATAAGGTAAATAAGCTTATAAGATTGTAATACATTAATAAGGTAAATTAATTTATAAGATAGTAAAAATATTAATAAGGTAAATAAGTTTATCAGCATGTAAATACTTTAATAAGGTAAATAAGTTTATAAGATCGTAAATACTTAATAAGGTAAAATAATTATTAGAATAACGAATCAAATTAAACAAAATCTAAAGGGACTTAAATAAATCACCTTTATGCTCAAGTAAAAAATATAATAAGTGAGATACATTTTTATAAATAATGTGGAGATGCATTTTTAGGATTAAATGGAATGGGAATTTAAAAAATAACAATGATAAACAACAACGCAATATAATAAGGTTAATTCAGATTAGAAACATTTAATTGTTTAAAGTAAGCCATGCTTTAAATAAAAATTCAAAAATGGCTTTGATCATTCATATTCATTTATTTATTATATATATCATTTTCCCGATTCTCCAACTCTCTTTTCGAGCATGGAAGGATGTCGATTCTATCGATATTATTGAACAACCATTTATGAATTAAAATCAATAATAAGAAACAGCAAGAGGAAAAAAAAGAAAGATACAACAAAATCTATACCAATAATCTCTTCCATGCCAGCACAGGGTTATAGACAATGATTATTATTATTATTATTATTGCATTAATCTGAACAAAGATTAATGAAATCATACTGAGTTAATTACTATACATTCCATCAGTTAAATGATATTAACTTTATTATATTATTTCTATTTGGATATTATTTTTTGATTAAAAATAGATCTTTCCTATCCACAAAGTTGTTTTTTAATAGTTTATCACTAGTAAAGGAATGTGTATATAAGTAGTATACTGCAAAGGTTATTTTTGTTAAAAAGTACATGTTTCATTGAGATTAATATCTTTAAATAGACTTTAATTAGAATTTGTTGAATTTATAGGTTGATTTAAGGAATAACATAAACTCATTAACTTAAACTTCTTTTGACAATCATTTTTTTTAATTTTAATTTTAGTTATTAATAATTTTTATTCCAAAATTTCTATTTTTTGTAATCCTAATCAATCATTTGAAGGAGGTAGATAAAATAATAATATATAATATCATTTCTTAATCTTAATTATATTCCTAACAGTATGATTAACTCTTTTAGTACCTAATACTTTCTTAATAATCTCTCTACCACACTTATGAATTACAATCTATCTAATAGTTTAATTAATCTTATTAAATATTTAAGCAAACATTTTATACTCATCTTCTTAGAATGGACATTGCCAAATTGCATTGCTTTTGATACTCATTTTAATCTTTCCCATAGTTATAATTTCATATTTATTATCTTCATCCTATTTCTATTATTATTATTTATTTGCACAATGTTTATATAAGATTTTAATTAAGAATATTAATGCTTATATATTAATCTAATTATTTAGAATATCCATTTAAAGAATCTTTATTATAAAAATAGATCCAGTTTTACAATCATATTAACTTTAATACATAAAATGATTAATAAAGATATTATGTAGATATTATTAAATGTTAAGATTCTTTAATTAAAATACACTTAAGGTTGTTTTAGTCCTTTTATATAAATTAGCCAAGAAAAAATTATTAGATCTTGCAGATTATGCTTTTAAATATTTAAAACTATATCAAATGTAATTTCAATATTATATTCAATTAATAATTTTATTGAAAGTGCAGATAATTAGAATAATTGATTCATATTACTCTTTTTAAATGATTATGTTATACCTTCAGTTACAAATTAATTAAAATCACTACTTTAGTAAACTTTTTATCTACCATATTTAACAATTTACCAAAGACATTATAGCGCTTATTATATATCATCCCATATATTAAGATTTTTAAAGAAAGATATTATTATTTATTTAGATTGATATCTTATTAATCTAGTTTATAATCTTGTACAACATGCTTTAAGTCCTTTTATTTTCATTAATAATTTTATAACTTTAGTAAAGTAATGAATCATTATTTACTTATTTATTAATTATGTACATATATCATAAATAGTTATACAATTGATTATAATTGATGTTAATTTAGTACATAATTAATATTATTTAATATCTAATGAAAGAATTATTTTAATTTATTATATGAGTAATAAACATATTTATTAAATTTTTTATTTTGTAATGTGTTGTTGTGCGATTATAAATGCTTATTTAAATACTAAGGTTGAAATACTTACTTTCGTTAATAAATCTAAACTTATACTAGTTAAATATTAATATTTTCCAAATAATTTCTTATTATAAAATAATCTTTATATAGTTATTAATGATGCTTTATTAATGATTTCATTCTTACTTTAAAATCCTCTTATAATATGATTAATAATCTTTGGTGAAGGATAATATGTCATAATAAGCATTATACGGTTTTTAATCAAATTATCTAAATCATTTCTAATAAAAAATTCCCATGAATTATAAATAATTTTTGTATAATATTTAATAAATCTAATCTTTTTAAACATTGTTGATGCAATATTGATAATACTGATAATGATATATCTAATACTTATATATTATTTAATCCTTTTATATGAGGTTCTATTTACTTTATTATAATACTTTGATTATATTATAATATAAAAGGTTAACCTATAACTTCATTAATTAAAGCAATACAAATCTGTACAATTAAAGATAAAGTACCATCAACATGTGATTAAAATTATTAGATTAAGCTGGCTGTTGCTATTTTAGGTATTTAACTATGTTGATTTTAACACATATCAAAGGCAATCTACATGAATTATGAAATATTTTATTTAATAAGGAATATTTATTAAGGAAGAGTTTTTAAATAATGAAATAAATTTATTAATAATTTTACTCTTTAATGAATAAACAACATATTCATTTATCTATCTGTTATTAATCTTGTCAATATTTTAAGTATTTTTGTTATTATGATAGAATGAGATGTTACTTTCATGAATGAATTAAATTATTATAATGATGATACTTTCAATATAGTATTTATTATAATAGGATAAAATATTCTAGGAGGTTTACTATACAATAATTATGTTGATTATAATATTGATTCAATTATTTCATTTATTAATTCATCCATTTATTCATCTTAAGAGTAACTTATTAATATTTATAACTTTTGTGATTTAGGTTTTTGGATTATTAATTGAATTAAAAATAAACTAAGCTAATTACTTTATGCTAAAAAGTATAATATTTGATTACAGTTTCCTTTTATTCCAAAATCATCCAATCTTGTTATAATATCTAATAATAATAAAATTAATTTTCTTATTACTTTTAACATAGTCATGATTTAAAATCTATTTCCTTAATTTTGCAATTAAGATATAAGTTTACATACTCTAATGCAAGACATAATAAAATTAGTAAGAATTTATTTAATTGTTGAAAAGAGTTAATCTTGATGACTACTTAAATTAATCAAAATTTAAATAAGTTTATATATATGAAATAATTTTTATGTTGAAATGTTTAATAAACCATGATTTATTCTTTATATAAGGATTGGCTTTATTAATTATAATTCTTCTTTTTAGAATAGAATTTAAATACATTATCCATAATATTCTATATAAGTATTGTCTTAAGATCCTTATAAAGCTGTATATAGTTCATCAGATAATCTTTTAATATCATGAATATGAATCTTTTTTAGTTCTATAGCATTATAAAGTGATTTCTTAAGGAAGATACATGATTAAAGTCTTATTGATGGATTTAATTTAGTATTTATGGAAGTTAACATACATTTTTAAAGAAATTAAAGAAGTCTTTAATCTTACATTTTGTTCAGGTTATAGAGGATAGATGATCTCTTTTAGTTGTTTTGTTAAGTGAATGCTCCTAACAATAAATCCTCAAATTACATATTAATAATAAATATCAATAATTATAATAAGAAAGAAATTTTATAAACTATTTATTTTATTTTATAAATTATTATTTTATTATAAATATTATAAAATATTTAAATATATATATATATTTGTTAATTATATTTTCAATTATGTATATGGGGTTGGGGTTGGGGTTGGGGTTGGGGTTGGGGTTGGGGTTGGGGTTGGGGTTGGGGTTGGGGTTGGGGTTGGGGTTGGGGTTGGGGTTGGGTACAATAAAAGAAGATAATAGTTGGATCTTATTCATCTTCAATAAAAATATTCAATTTATAAGATATGAAATAATAAGAAATAAAAACTCCAAATCCATCATACATTTGTCAAACTGTATTTTATTTATATGCAGTAAATTAATCAAATGATGGATCAATAGCAGTAGTATAAAAAACCAATAATTAAGTGAAACAATACATTTCCTCATAAGGACAAAATCCATGTCATATCTCCATAAACTCTTAACAAAATATTCTAATTGTGTGTAATTATTCAAGTGCCTGTTTTACAGTCTTTAAAATTAAGGATGGATTATTGTAAAAGTTTGTAACTATTGTACATCATGGAACAGGACCTAATAAAGATCGGCAAGAGGCTCCTCATCCACATAGTAGTAATTTTGATACAATTAATACATTTCTTGTATGTGATTTGGGAAATGATTATATTTATAGATATAATATTACTGATAAAGTTAATGAACAAGAAAAAGTCAAATTATATGGAAGAGGACCTAGACATATGACCTTTTATTAAAAGTATATAATTGTGACATGTTAGCTTAGTAGTACGGTTTGCATATTATAGAAAAATAAACTTTAATTAATATTTGAATGTCCATCAAGCTCAATTACAGAAAATAATTTTCCATCAGAGTTACAAGTATCTAAAATAAATTAATAGAATTATTTATTGGTAGGAAATAGAGGAGCAAATGTTATTTCTTTATTTTAATTTAGTTAGAAATAATAAATCTCATTAAATAGAATTTATGAATTAAAGGTGGGTGATTGGCCAAGGCATTTTGTATTGAACTATAATCAATTAATGGTTGCATGCCAGAATGGTAATATTGTTCAGGTCTTTTTAGTGGAAGATAAAAATAAATTCAAATTGAAGTTAACTGCAGAAATTGAGCATCCTTCATATGTTAATTTAATATCAATTCCTTAAAAGAAAATAATAAAATGATTATAATAAAAAATTTAATATATTAAAATTAATTAAATATTCAATCAATTTTAATTTTTTCATCTCATTCATTTAATATTTCATCTTATTTCTATAAATTATTCTATCAATTAACAATTTTTATAAGCTATTATATTGCTTAACAAATTATTTGTTTTATAAGTTGGCTTATTTAATATTCATTTTATTTATTTATATTACTGTTATTAAATTAAATGATAAAGTTTATTTAATTTTTTATTAATCATCCACATTATTAAAACATATTTTTTCAGTATTTATTACAAATGGTATGTCGTTGTCGTCATCCACTGATTGGTTTTATTAGTAGATGTTTATTTTTTCAATAAAATTAAATATAACGATTTAAATTTATTTAATCAAATAAATAAATAGTTATAAAATATAATGAAAAGTTATTTATTATAAATCATTTTTATTTTTCATAATTATACATTTGAATATCGATTAATAGTTATCAACATACAAATATATAATTATTTATAATTATTTTTATTCTATATTATAGATGTAAAGTAAAATATTATATTAAGCACCAAATCACTCAAATTATTAACTAATCTTATACACAAAATCAATTAGATAGCATTGGCCAAATATATTCACTTAATCTAACTATAAATACTACTAAATAAAATCAGGCTAACAAAATAAAAACATGTAACAATTATAGCAATTACTACTAATTCTCTAATAAAGAAATTTAAAGAGAGTAAGCAAAGTATTAGCAATTGGTGGAGGAACAATTCTAGACTTAGCAGGCTTACTTTGTGCATTATTTAAAAGAGGTATTAAAATAGATTATTAACCAACAACAGTATTATCTTTAGTAGATGCAGCAATAGGTGGTAAAACAGCAATTAATCTAAATAGTAAAAATACAATAGGCATATTTCATTTCCCTTAGATTATATTTATTGAACCTTAATTTATTAGATCTTTAGCAATTCGACATATTAATAATGGAATCATTGAAGCTATTAAGATGGCTTATATATATGATTATGAACTATTTAAAATAATAGAATAATTAAATAGTGATAAATATACTTAATAGTTATAATATATCATTAAGGAATGTATTAGAATTAAAAGTAATATTGTTAAGATTGATCCTTTCGAATAAAATGAAAGATTATGGCTTAATTATGGGCATACTTTTGGTCATGCTTTTGAATTGTGTTTTAAAGATGTATTGCATGGTTAAGCTATTGCTTTAGGAATGTATTATTAGAATAAGATTACTAATAAAGAAAATTAAAGATTAAATAATTTATTATAAAGGTTCTTTCCATAATTGACTAAGTATTCATTATAGCATTTAAATAAGGAATAATTTATAAAATTACTAAAATATGATAAAAAGAATAAAAATAATTAATGTATAAGATTTGTTAATATTGATAATAAAATTGGATAAAGAAGTTTATTTACTATTGATATAAGTATTGATAAAATTAAGAAATATATTTATAATACTTTATAAATTAAATGTTTCAAGTATAATTAAATGTTTTAAAAGTATTAAGCTCCTCCTTCTAAATCTTTATCTAATAGATATTTATTCCTTGCAGCAGTATCTTTAATATCAGGATATAAAGATCCTATCATAATAAAGAACCTTTTAAAAAGTTAAGATACAGATCTAATGTTAAAATCAATAATTAAAATAGGTATAAAAATATAATAAAAGAATGATTAAATAATCTTAATCTAATATAATAAAATTTAAAAAGGTTAAATTTATGTTGGTAATTCTGGTATTACTGCTAGATTTATTTTAAGTTTAATTGTTTGTATAGGAGGGAAATGGACTATTAAATGTTCCTAAAGAATGAAATTAAGGCCTAATAAACCTCTTTTACAACAATTTGAATCTATTTGTAATATTGTTTATCTTTAATAAGAATATAAATTACCAATATAAATTTAAAGAATTAAAGATATGAATCATTAATTCATTATTGATAATACTTAAAGTAGTCAATTTGTTTCCTCTTTATTATTACTTAGTCCTATATTAGGCTCTATCAAGCTTCATATTAATAGTAATATAAGTTAAAGTTTTATTAAAATGAGTTTAAAATGTCTTTAATAAGGTAATCTACAATATAAATATTAAAGGAACTATATTTAAGTATTTGGTCAATATAAAAGTCCATCATTATATAAAGTATAATAAGATATGGCTTCAAAGTCATATTTAATAGCATTAGCATATATAACATAAAAGTAAATATAAATAAAGGAATCTGTTTTACAAGGTGATTATTAATTTATTAAATTATTGAAAGATGTGGTATAGGAAGGTATTTAAACTATTGATTTTAATAATAGTTCTGATACTTTTATGACTTTAGCTTGTTTATTTCCATTTATTAAAGCAGGTCCTTAAAAGATATTCATTAAAGGAATAACTAATCAAAGAATCAAATAATGTGATAGAATAAAAGCAATTAGTAAAGTACTTATATCAATGGGTGTAAAAGTACAAATAAAAGATAATTGTATAACTATTTATAAATTTAATAATAATATTAAACTTAATAATAAAATTATAATTTAAACTTATAATGATCATAGAATTGCTATGGCTGCTACTATTTCTATTATTGCTTTATATTATATTCATAATTCTTTTACTTCATTTGTCATATTGCAATCTAAATGTATTTAAAAAACATTTCCTTCATTTTGGTAAGTTGTTGCTTAATCAGGATTAGACTTCAATTATATAAGTGGATATTAAAGTAAATAAAATAGATAAGGTAAATAAATTGTTATAGGGCATAGATGCACAGGAAAAAGTTATTATGGCAAGTTGAATTCATATAAAGATTTAGATGAAATAATCTAAACTAAACATTTAAAACACTCTTTAAAGTAATCATTTAAATTAAAAGGAGAATAAGCAATTAATTAATTCAGGGATTATTAATCTTTATAATTATTTAATTTATATCATAGTAAAGAGTCATTTAAAGGGATTATATTAGGTGCAGGTATTGTCTAAAGATAGTAAAATAGAATTATTATATAATTATTTAAATCATAATATCAAATCGTTTAAATGCATAGATAAGACATAATATAATAAGAAGCTTTGCATCGACCTATAATAACAATAAATAAATAATAAAGAACTAAACATTATTAAATTTTATCATCTAAGATAAAAGGTAGTAATATGAAATAATTCAATATATAGAAAGAGAATATAATAGTTTGTAAATTTATTTAATAGATTGATTTATAATAGATAAAAGGTTTTGATATGGTTTAATTAAGAGTTGATAAATGGATTAACAATAATAAATAAGTAAATTTAAAGTAACTTACAATATTAATGTAAAAGATTAATAAACCTATTATAATAACTTTAAGAACTATTACACAAGATGGATATTTCACTTAAGGTATTAATTAATACATTAAAAGAATAAATTTATTATCAAGACTTAATTATTCTTATTTAGATATTTAAATGAATATATTCATAAATAAATATAAAGATTTTAAAGTTAGTCATTCAATTGTATTTAGCTCTCATTAATATTAAAGAAGATCTATTAAATAAATATATAAATAAATGTTATAAATTAACAGATTGAAATAACAAGGATTATTTAAAATTGTATTAGGAAAGTAATATTAATGGAAAGATTGGTACCTACTTAAAGGATTTATATCCAATCATAAACAATTGAATTAAAAGTGTAAAATATTATATTTAGGAGGATAGCAAGGCATTCAGACACGTGTATTAAGTCATTGGAAGATGGGATTTGGTAATACTAAATTCAAAGTTAATAGTATAAACATTAATAAAATAATGAAATTGATAAAATTATGATTAAATTATATTAATTTGACAATATTTCTGATATCTATAATTATTATACGATAATTCTCATAATTAATTATAATTATGTAACAAGATATAGATTACAACTTAATCAATAAAATTGGTTAATATACCAATTGCTAGCTTATTGGAAAAGGGCAACATTCCAAAATTTATAAAACTATTAGAAAAAATGAACAAGTAATCATAAAAATATATTATAATATAAATATAAAGGAACTAAGTTAATTCTATAATAAGGTTAAAAGTTTATAGCATAAAAATATAATACAGTTCATATAATTATTATAAAATGCTTAATGTATTATGAAAAATAAATAAAAAATTCAATGTCATGCTATTGTGATGTAATTTGCTAATCAAAGAACTTTATATTATTGTTTCCTTAAAAATCAAAATTTAAATATCAAATAAATATCTTTATATTTTTTTAATACAATCATTTAAACATTATAATACATTGATAAAAAATACAAATGTTCTCATGGATTTCTAAGTCATAAATCAATACTTATTAACAAGAAATAAATAAAGATTTCCTTTGGATATTCTACTCGCACAAGAACTAAATCTTAATACTAAAATATAGGTTAGTAATTTTAACCTCCAATAAATACAAAGAATTAAAAATAAAAAGATATTTTTGCTTTAGGTGTTTGGTTATATAGTATGTATTATAAAAATCATCCTTTTAAGAATGTATAAACTAAAGAAATTTGCAATATATAAAACTTAGGTATTAATGAATAAAAAAATTTTATAGATTTATGGACTAAAATGATAAAATTGGAAATTAATTATCAAGAAATTAGAAAACACTCTTATCTAAAAGGAAGAAAATTTTAATAAAAATAAATTAATTAGTTAATATCTAAATTATAAAGTCGTAAATTTAGTAAATAATCTGCTATATATATAAAAAAAACAAAATAATTTTATAATGATAAGTAAACTAATAATTATCTTAAAGAATTAGATCTATTAAATAAATCTTAAATTAACATTAATTCTAATTTATTATAATATATTTAAATATTTGATAATGAGCACGAATTTGCAAAATATTTAGCAATAATATGTTTTCATTCATAAACTGAACTTAAATTATTTTTGGGAAAAAATAGTACAAAATAAATGGAAAGTTTGTCATTGATCCCAAATACTATAAAATTTAATTAAAGTTTATAATAAATACTGAGTATAGAATATAATAGGTTAATATCAAAGGATAATTATTAACTGGATTTTTTAAGATTACTTAGTTGGAAGGAAATCAATGGTATGCATATAGCTTATTAAGTCAAATTTAAGCTAAATATAAATATTTATTTAATTGATGATATTAATGCATAACATTATAAATTAATTGAATATTATGTAATCTGATGTATATTAAAAATTAATTTAAAATGCTAACAAATTAATAGATGCCTCGTAAAATAAAGTATAAAACGAGAGTATTGTTAATAATAGCAAATACATTAATAACATAATTCTTAGTAGGTTATTTTTTAACATGCTTTGGAATATTCAATTATAAGCAAATGAGAAAATTATACGATATAAATGATGATATGAAAGAAGTAATCGAAGGAACAATTGTAGGGGTAATTTATTTAGGTTCTGCCCTCGGATCCCTTTTTAGTGGTTTTATCATTAACAGTTTCACAAAAAAGAATTTAATGCATATCAACAATACAGTAACGATTATAGGTACCATTTTAGTAATTAGTTATCAAAGTATTCCCCTATTAATAATAGGTAGATTCCTTCAAGGATTGACCAGTGGATTCGGAACGAGTATCATCCCTTGCATCGTGAAGGAATTTTCACCTGCTAAAATATTAGGAATAGTAGGTGCATTCAATCATATTTTTATTATAATAGGACTTATTTTTAATAGTTTTTTACATGTTTTTTTAGGTGGATAAGATTAACCTAGTTAATTATAATGGAGGGTAGCATTTGCAGTTCCATTACCTTGCATTATGTTTCAAACATTTTGTATATTATTCTTTTATAATTTTGATACTCCTTCATAACTTATCAAAGAAGGAAAGCATTAATAAGCTATGATAATACTTTAAAAATTATATATATAAGGGGCAGTTGAAGTATTCAATATAAAAAAGGCAGATATTGATAAAATTGAGTAATAAGTAGTCTAACAAAAATTATCTAAAGGATTTATAAAGAGACTTCTTTGTGGAGTATGTTTAATATTAGCTCAGTAATGTTCTGGTATCAATACACTTCTTATTTATATAAATCAAATATTTGAGGAAATTAGTCCAAAGATATAAATATATATAGGTCTTATCTTTAACATTATTCAACTTTTGGCTAATGTTATTTAAGGTTATTTATTAAAACATTTTGGTAGAAAGCCAGTCTATCTCATAGGTAATTATCTAATGTGTGTAACATTATTATTAATATCAATAGGCTATATAAAAGGAATTCCTTAATAAGCAAAGCAAATAATATAAGTGATAGGTATAGTTGCATTTTTTTTCTTTTATGGTATATCTGCAGGTCCAATAACATGGCAATTTTTCCCTTAGATATTACCTTAAAAATGGGTGTCAAGGATAGTCTTTTGTAATTGGGGATGTGGTACTATAATAGTAACAGTTTTTCCTATATTGGTAAGTCAGGTAGGCTTAATGAAAGTATTTATATTCTTTTTAGTGATTACTTTCACTTCTACTACTTGTCAGATATATTTAATGGTATAAACTAAAGATAGGACATTTAAGCAAGTTATGTAAATATATGAAGGATAAACATATAGAGTTGAAGAAGTATAAAGACTTGATTAGCATTTATTAGATAATTGATTCATTATTTATATATGAAATAAAGAACTAATAATTAAAAAAGGAAACATAAAGCTTATTAAATGATCTAATAAATGATTCATAATATTAATACTAAGTCAATTACTAATACTAATCAATTAAGAACATTTAAGTCTAGTCTTTAATTTCAATTTTAAAAATATTCAAATTGTCTTTATTATGAGATTGATAAACTTAATAAAAGGAAAGATCCTTTATAGTAATAATAATAATAATAGCAATAATAGCCTTATAAAACTGTTTAAAGACCAATAACGTCAACTGTCAGTAAAAAGATGTCTTCATATACAATTAAAAGGAATAATGTTCATTCTGCAAAGATGGTATAATACATGAAAGTACGATAGAACTACATAAGCCAGCTTAAATCCCATTGTAAGAAGAAATCAATACAAAAAGTAGGTAAGGTGGTTAAAGGTACAATCAATAAACCTATTATTATTTTACCCAAATAGAAGCGTAATAATCCACTTGCTAAACCAATATAAATTGAATCTTAATTAATTAGTAAGAAAGGTATTTATGAATTACTAAATATGGGAGCTATTAAAAAAGGTTAATTTATAAGATTGAAATCTATTGAAAAGAAATTTTAAATGATTTCTGCTATTGAGGAATCATAATAATCATTATTTATAACTGAGAATAATCAACTATTATAGAAAATGAAAAGAAAATCTATAATACCAATATAAAGCAACAACTTAAAATTTAAAATTAATTTATAAATATAGATTATTGAGCAAAGGATTAACAAAAATAAAGATTATTACCTTATAAAGCAAAAATAATTAGAATCAGGAAATTGGGAAGATTTTATTTTCTCTATTAATTATATTATCAAATTATTACAATACTATTATAAATCTAAAAAATTTCATATCAAAGAGAATCTGGTTATATTAGATTATGTAATAAAGCCAAAAGTATAAGTTCTATAAGCAATAAAATAATTTTAGATTTATAGAAAACATAGTAAAAGTAGTATTTATTTTCATTGTAGAGATATTAAAATTGAGAATATTGCAAGTTAGAAAATAACTAGTTTTTTTAAAATGATAATCAAAAGGAAATAATATATTAAAAATAGAAAATTTGATTCAATAAGACTTATCAAAAAAAGATATATTATAATGAAATAGATAAAGCGAATATATAATGAAATTTAAATTAATAAGAATTTTAGGATTGAAAGCTATGGTTAATTGCAAAGAAAGTTAAATGATAATTGGTCATAAATTAAGAAAAGACCAAGAGTGGAATTACATCTTGCAAGTTTTAATTTCGGAAATCAAAGAAAAACAATGTATAAAATAAAATAAAGGGAAAATATATTTATATCAAGACTATTCAATTTATCAGATAGTAATGTTTAAATTATATATTACTATCCATTTACCAATCCTTAAAAGCACATATTTTAATACTTACTTAAATTAATTATTCGACTTAATTCATAGGCATTGGGTAGATTCAAGATATTAGTTCCTTCATTTCCTTTTTTTGAATAGAATGATCATTTGAAATAATTTCAGAAGAATTTATTGATAATGTGTAAAATGTATTCATCAGACATTTTACTATATTATTCAGTCAATAAAAATATTATTAATTAGATTAAAGGATTTATAGGATAGAAAGTGGCATATATTGTTCCTTACATGATGTCATATTAATTATTATCTTTTGCTGATATGATTGGATTACCTGTCTATGGAGGGAATTATTAACAAACTTATAAATAGTTAATTTATGAATAGTATTAATAATAGATTTATAAATAAATTCCTATAAAATTACTTACTTATTAATTTATGAAGAAATTTTCACATACTTAAATTGATATCAATAAATTGTAAATAAAAACTAATAGCAATAGAAATATAATTCAATTATTTTATAAAATGAAAGTACTTAATATAAGATTTGCAAATGATTATTTTTATAATTCAAGAACACATACAAGAAAATTCCTTCGTAAAATAGATATAAACATAGGTAAATGCTTCACTTGCGACTTTAAAAATAATAATGATATTGCTAAAATGATAATATAATTAATTATCAAATATAAAAACATTACTAAATGGATATTTAAAATAAATGGATATCATTAGAGTAGAGGAATAGCTACATTTTAAACAGGTACTCTTAAATTGATTAATTAATGGAGGAAAACACCTTAATTAACATAATAAACATTATCGAAATTATAATAAATATCTAAATTCATAATAAAGTAAAAGATAGATGTCTCACATCAATTCCTATTTTCAAGAGAGTAATTCAAAAAGTAGTTAATTGATAAAGGAGGCATAATATAAGCTTATGAATAATATAATTATTAATAATTATTCTTTGAAATTGAACCTGATGGATAAATAACATATAAAGGTCATTGTATTCGTTACTCTAATATTAAATTAGTTAATTTTGTGTATTAATACAATATATCTATTTATTAAGAAGCTGTTTAATTAGGAATTAGAGTCTGTCATGAATTAATATAGAATGAGATTAATGGACATATTGCCATATAAATGATAATTACACCAAAAGGTATCTAAATACATGGCATAAATCCAAAATTGAATAAAGAATATAGTGCAAAGCAAATGATAGATTTTATTAAGAATAATTAATGGCATAATGAAGATACAGTCTTTTATTGTCCATTTATATATCACCATGGATTAAAAAATAAATCTATAGATTAGTTCTTTATACAATGTAGACATCATTCATTAGTTTATTAAAAAGAGAAATAAAAAGGAGTGATATTCTTATTCCTTGGGAAATAAAATACATAATTTATGTCTATGATAATAATTTAAAAAGATAGAAATAGTGCAGTTAAACTATTAACTTAAGCGATTACTTTTATTACAAATTTAAATAATTAAATTCAAAGATTTGATCAACTTGCTAACATTGATCATTTGGATAATTTTTACATTATTGATTTATTGACTGTTGTAAGGAATATAAGTAGTAAACAGGAAATATAATAAAGACATAAAAATTGATTTTATATATTTGTATTCATTGTTTATTTAGCTTTTGGGTAAGTTAAGGAACTATCTTAAATAAATCTCCAATGATCCCATAATTAGCAATCTGAAATATAGGGGCATCTCTATCAGTATTAATAGCAACTACAACTTTAGAATCTTTCATGCCTGCTAAATGCTGAATGGCCCCAGAAATACCAATTGCAATATATAATTATGGAGAAACTACTTTTCCTGTTTGCCCAACTTGCATATCATTGGGGCAGAATCCAGAATCAACTGCTGCTCTAGAGGCACCTACTGCAGCATTCAATGTTTTAGCTAAATCTTATATCATCTTAAAATTCTATTTAGATTTAAGTGCCCTTCCTCCCGATATAACTATCTTTGCAGAGGATAGGTCAGGCCTATCCATTTCCACTATTTCAAATTTGATATGTTTTGCTTTACAGTCTATTTTGCTAACATTCACTTATTATATTGGTGATTATCCGTTTTAAACAGTGTCTTCAAAGGATGCTGTCCTGAATGACAGAAATTTAATTATATCACTTGATTCAACTAATTATATTGCATTGCTAGCGTAAATAGGCCTTGTGAATTAATTAGGTTTTTATACTGATATAATATCAGTGATAGGTTGGGAATCAAATGATGCAGCTACTCTTGGTAAAATATCTTTACCAAGGCTGCTTGATGACATAACTATATTTTTATATTTACTTTTTTAGATTAGTTCTTTTAACAATTATTAATATTGTTACGTTTAAAGATTATCAAGGAATTATTCTTTAGCTACTAATATTTTATTTAATTTATATTGCTTTAATTATAAACTTGCTTTATGCCCATCTTTTCCACATAAAAGAACATCTATTGGTTAATTTATTTTATTTGCAGCATTGATAGTCTTTAATAAATCTTTTGTTATGAGTCCTTTTGGAGATTGCCCTATAACTAAAGTGCTAAATGATTTTATAGACTTACTAAACATTGTATTAATAAACATTAAATATATAATCAATAATTAAGGAAATTTAATCCATCTAATGCTAATTGCTTAATAGATGATGTATTCTGAATATCAGGAAGTACAGTTTTAACAAATTGGCTTTGTCCAATAACTGATATCATTGCATCTTTATCATGATTATATTTCTTGAATAGTTTGCTTCTAAACTTTTATGTCTCTTGTGATTTATTTTTATTCTATTATAAATTTGATTATATACTTTGTGCAATAATAACAATATTTCCTTCAATTTTGATATCTGCCTTAATACTTGATATAATAGGTATTTTATTAGTTTTCATAATATCTCTAAGAGCTAGATTATGTCTATAAAAACTAATAACGAAATTATTAGGAGTGATCATCTATACCCCATATTATAAATACTTCTCTGCCCAATCTAAAGTATCTAATTGTCTTCTAATTTAAAATTGATCAGCTAATAACATAGATAGTTTATATTTAGTAACAGATTTTAATTATTTTAAACAATTTTATAATCTGGTATAAAGTTCTTATTATATAATAGTTGCATTTTTATTAATTTAACGTATATTTCCTTCAAGGTCATTAATCTTACTTGTTAAATTTGATCTTCTTACTTATATATCTGGATTCTTTGATTTAGCTCTTTGAACAATTTCATCATAAACTAATTTAATCTTGGTTAAAGGATGACTTGCCTTTTATCCTGAATAATGATTACCTGCAGTCTTACATAATAAACACATAACTTCATTACATTTAGTACAATACATTTAAATCTTATTGCCTAAATGTATTTAACATTACCCAAATAACTTAGGTTTTTAATGTAATTATACTCTTTTATGCTTCATAGCTAATTTATTCTTCTGATGATGTTACCTATCACAACTAATACAAAAAGAAGCTTGTTAATCTAAACAATATCTTTTTCCTTATTTATCTTAGCATATAGAACATAATTATTTAGCTAACATCTTCTCCTTTTTAGCATCCATAGAGTACTATATCTTATAACAAGGTAACATATACTATGAATTAAATATCATATACTAATGAGTAAATTTATTAAATGATTATTCCTCATATAATAAAATACTATCAAAACCACGTGGAAGTTAATGTATAGCATTTTGCTTTAATTGGAAATGACTCTTACCAACAAATACTTTAGTCATAATTAAATATCCTCCCTTCTTATGAAGATGTAATTGTCCTGACACTATATTCTTTCCTTATTTAGGCACATTGAATCCTTATTATATAATACTATCTAGATTATTCTCTTCTTATAGTTATGATACATCTATAAATGATTATATGTACATGTTATTACATAGTTTTTAGAAAGTATTTGATAACACTGGATTTTATATTTTCTCAAGGGATCTAATAGTCACCGCAGGGGAACCAGCCCACATTTGCAATTGATATTATAATATGCCCCATTAGTTACTATTTTTACCAATAAACATCATTTCATTCATTATTCAAATAATTAATTAAGTTAAATAAATATATTAACAACTATTTCATTCATCATTCAATCCTTCTAAATTCTTGCCTTTCTTATAGACTGCAAATACATACAATGCTGCTATTAATACTAATAGAATCAATAAAGGTTCAATGAAGAACCATACCTCTGGAAGCTATGTATTTTATCCATTAACAAATAACAATAAATTAAATAATGTATCATATGTATAATAAATACCTAATGATGCTCTATACATATGAAGACTCTCATTTTTTTACTTTATATTAGAGTAGTATTGAGCAAGAAGGAATCTAGCTTATAATATATATGATTCATTACTATATTAATTTTATAATTTACGAAGGTATAAATGTTTATTATATTAAGAGATGTTTTTATTTAGTATATCTTTAGCAGTTAAGTAAATACAAAATGGATTTTTACTTAAAGTACATTATTTTAATTGCATTTATAGGAGCTTTTATATAAATGTTTATGATTGCACTTTTAATAATTATTATTAGATTTACTCTAATTATTTATATTTTAATTAATTTCTGAAAATAAACTTCTTAAGCTAAGTTACATTACCATAGTTAAAAAGCTTTAATTACTATTAATCAAAAGAATACTAAAAGCGGATATTCATATGAGAAGCATAATTAAGTAAAAAATAAATAGAGTTAATATTACCATCTTATTGACCAATGAATGATAATTCAAGGGTTTTAATTAATGCGGACCAATAAGCTTTATTATGAATAGCAAGCTTTTATGTATATACTTTAATTCCCCAAATATCCAATTTTTATATAATATTAATGAGTAGATCATGAATCGTACTACAATTATATACATTTTTAAGTTGTCCTTTAATATATAAATCAGTAATAGCATAAATAGCAATATTACTACCATAAAGTGCTGCAGTATGAATATAATTTATAGCTTAATTATATTTAAGATTAAGGAATTTACCATCTAATAGATAAAAAGCTCCTGCAAAATACATTGCATTAATTTCATTATGCATAATTGAAATTGTAATAAGTTTCTATGCTTTTGTAATATTCTTAGGAACACCTAATCCAAAATAACGCATTAATGCTTGCATTGTCTTACCTTTATATGATCTACCTGACCTTGAAAAGTAATTATAAGCAATTGTAAAATTCTTTTTAACTCCTAATCCTTTTAAATATCTCATACCTAACCAAAAATTAGATGATACATTCTATCCTAATCTTTAATTCTTTTAAAAGATTTAATATGCCATAGTAGTATTCATACGAACTCCATTAGATCCTAATAAGTAGTATTATCCAACAGTCTTTATTAAATCTATATTCTTTTATGTATATTAATCAGTCTAATAATACAATTTAAGTTAATCATGATCTACAATCTAAGCAAAAGCTTCTCTCTTAAAATATATCTCATTATGTAATTAATATAAGTCTTTATATAAGAAATGTTGACTTATCTACTTTACAAATATTTGTTAAGCTACAGAATGCAATATCTTAATATTTAACATACACATATTCTTTTTCTTATATAATTATTTAGCATGATATAACATTATTTATTTATCTTGTTAGATTAAACCTATTAAGATATTCTTCCTTCCCCATTGATACCTCAATTATTATATTCCTTTAATATATGCCTTATAAGATAACATGTACTGATTCATCATAAGTAAATATTTACGACTAGCAACGTTTTAATAATAATGTGAAGCATATTACATATATGTCCATGCTTTAAATAAATTCGTTTTATTATATATTATATTACCTTATTAGTCTTCATCAATGCCATAGAGATACTGCAATCCCTTTGCGAATAGTAATTGCCCTTTTAATGTTTATGATAATTATGAATAGTGAATAGTAGAGTTAGTGAGAATAGATTTGAAACCAGGATTAAGCTCACTTATCTTTTAGATAGCAATTGATAATGAGTTCATAGTCATACTACCATATTGAATGAACAATAATAGAATCATGTATTAATTAATATATATATTATGTCAGATTAAATAGTCGATCAATTAATCAAAATCAAAATGAATAATTCCTTTGATAAAAATTTGAATCTATTGATAAAAGCATTAGCATAACGTATTAATAAAAAGAAAAGTAATTCTGATTAATTATAATAGATTATACGCTTACTTTAAATATAGTAATTGTCAATGAATGCAATTTGTCATAATCAGTAAATACAAAGAAAGACTTTATTAGATAGAGGGTAATAGATTGAATTAAGAATTAAATAATAGATATAAAAGGCTGGTAAAGCTAAATAATAATTATAAAATTAAATCGTATTATCATAAAGATTTGAATTATATCATGATTTAGTAGGTCAACTAAGACCTGAATAATAAGAGAAAACATTAAATAAGATTAGTATTGTAGATAATTAAAGATAGTACTTAGAATAATGTTATAAAAAGAATCAAGGCGAAATAAGTAAGAAGAAAAGTAATTTAAGAAATTTATTAGAATTATTGGACACTTTTCAATAAGAATACGATATATGATATATAAGAAATGTATAATTATAAATCAATATACTTTTTAATTCATACTTATAATCTTCCTATAAATTATTTTGTAATTATTTTCATTTTTTGTCGTATATTCCTGCAAATTAACATTTAGATTAATTGGGTTTGGTCTATTAATTATTGAATTATTATATTCTTCTTTTAATTTATTTCTATTACTACTATATGTCATAACACATCTTTGTCTTCCATTTTTAATCTTTTATATATCTTTATCTATTTTATCTAAAGTAGCTTTATTTAAATTAGTATTTTTATTCATTGATAAATATTTTATTTTCTATAGTTTATCCTTTCTCAAGAATTAGCCTACATTTAATATCTTCTTTCCCTATAGTTCACTCAATAAAGCAGATACTGCCTTTTATGTTTAAGTACTATTAAGTCCATATAATATTTTACGAAATGAAGGTTAGAACCTATTAGGTTCCATCTTTAGTAATGTGACTGCCATATAAAATTATAATCCTTGTAAAGATAGGAATGGACTGCCTGCTAACCTAGAGCATTTATTAATATTTTATAAATCCATAAATGAGATAAGTATAGATTATCCTAATTGATAATATGTTTAAGGAGTATAAAATTAGTAACTGTTTTATTTTTAAGGGTAGATATAGTTTGTTATAGGTTTAAATTAACCCTTTATTAGCTATTTACATTAAGGAAGTATATTAATAGCCCTTGATGAATTATAATTACATTATAGTGTCCAGAAATAAGGATTTTTAGTCTTACGAAATAAAGCAACCCTACCTGCCCCTTACTTAGATATAGCATCATTCCTATCTTTACAGATCATATTCTGTTAAGTGAAGTTACTTGCTTAATAATCAAAATGTGGACAGTTTAAACTTAATATTTTAGGAAAAAGACATATCTTTGTCTGTATTAACAATTAAGAAGAATAGTTACCATATATGAAACATCCTTTACGACCTGCATGAGCATGTAGATCAATATAAGAATGTAAGATTTTGAATTGATGAAAATAAGTTATTAATTTCTTTATGCCATATATAGGAGATTGTTATTTAGGATTAGGGTTGATGTAATATCTATTTAAGTTAACACCTTGACTATCCATTCGATAATTACCTCTAAATACTCCATCAACATTTATTATAGGAACTGCACATATGACAAATTATTACAATAATTGTTTTACATTCAAACTTCCTTACGAAACATATTTTAATATTCCTGACATTACATGCGAGGATGGGACTTCACCAGGATGAACTCTTGCACTCACAAAAATAATTTTTTTTTTATTGAATAGAGGAGGAGGATTTGAATCTGGGAAAAGATATTTATCTTTAATTTATATTGGTTTACATGATTTCTTAGGTTTCATTGTTATTGTTAATAGATTTACAGGACGTTCTTATTTTGACTTGATTAATGTACATCTATGAAAAAATAATTAATTTTAAAGACAATTTTTTTATACATATTGCATTATTTTTTCATTATCTTATAAAGAAAAAGGATAACAAAAAGCAAAGTATGTACATTAATTTCTTATATAATGCTTAAATGTGAATTGTAGTCCTAGATCAGTAAAATTAATTGATGAAGATATAACTTAATTAACTCTATCCCATAAGACTTGATCATGTGAATAAACAGGTACTAATCCTTCTGACAATAATTTAGTTTGATTATTCATGTTTTTAATAGTAAATTGAACATTGCCTAATGATAATCCCTAAACTTTGAAATAAAACCAAGTACGATAGTTATTTGATGAATGATCTTGTCCTACATAAATATTAAACTTGTTATGAGTTTACATGCCGCTAATTGATCTTTTATGCCTTTTACATATTCCCTGAATCGAAATGAGATGAGATGCTGATCGAACCTTGTGACCAAATATTATGGTTATTGAATTTACCCTTCATCAGTTAATAATTAATATATATTATTATTATTTAATACATAATATTATTATTTATAAGCATTAAAAGATATTTGATCAAAGAATATTTTATAATACTTTTTATTTCCATCTTTTTTAAACTTTTCCATTTTTTAATTTAGAAAGAATTTAAGACTTTTTATTTATATGTTTAACTTTATTTAGCCAATTTAATAGTTTTATGAATTAAATTGGTTGACTATCCACATAATGACAAATTCTATTGTAAAATACTATAAAAATTCTTCTTTTTAGCATCTTCTTGTATTTTTAATACTTTAAATCATAAGGATTATTTTTAGAAGGATCGTTAAAAACATAAATAAATTGATCAATATAATGAGCAATTGAATAAATGTATCTAAATAAGATTAGTTCTTTGACTTTTTAGTTATAATAATTTAAGGATGATATCTTTTATCAATATTATATTTTCCTGATATTCTTTAAATTAAATATTTTATCCTTTTCATCTATCCTTCTTATAAATTAGTAGTTTGCATATTTTAATGAATGAATTCGACTTAATCTATAGCCTAGTAATACCCATTCATAGTATTTAAGCCTGTTTTGATGCATATCTGGATATCCCAATATTGATACTTATGAATTGTTTTTATGATATCTTTCACTGATGACAATGTATATATATTAAATTCTAGATAATAAAAATGATTAAAAATATAAGGTTTGCTGGATAATTGATTTTTATAAAAAACAAACGATTAAATTTATCATTAAAACTGATTAATTATTAATCTTTAAGAAATATTCTATTACTATTAAAAAATGAATAATCAAACTAAATTATTGCAATTAATTTTTTCAATTCAAATTTAAGATTATAAAAGAAATTAATGTAAATTGTTTATTCTGAGGCAATTAACTAAAAGATAGCAAAGCATTAACTTAAAGGTAATTAACGAATATCAAAGCCTTAACTGAAATTAATAATGATCAATCTAAAAATCTTACATTCATATTAAATATTAATTATTATTTATAAAGGATTTTAAAAATAATATGTTTAAGAATTAATAATAATCAACATTTATTATATGCACATATTACATTTATTATAATCAGTATTATAGATAGCACTTTGCTGAACTCTAAACTCACAAAAATTATTTCATAATTTACAGAATGTATTAATCCCATAACAATAATTATAATTTAGTTTGATTATTTATGTTCTTAAACATTGTTGATGATAATTCCTAAAGTTTGAATAAAAAACTAAATCGGGATGAGATGTGAATTATGTGCCCTTCATGTGTTATTAATAATTAATATTTATTATTATATTATTACATATATTATTACAAATTATTTATTAAAGAAATATTTTTTATATTGTTTATTTATATTATATATTTTTTGTTTTAATTAATGATTGATATTTAATATTATTAGTTTATTTTCAACATATATAGTATAATTATGAATAATAAAAAAATTAAGTATATATTAATCAATTTATAAATTTTCATAAAATTATTAATACTGTATAATGTTTAATTGTTTGAATTATATAAGAAAGTCTAAATATTAAAAATTATTAATGAGTTGAGAAATGAGATGAATATAACAGATTTCTAATAGTTTTACATATTTTTGAAATACAATATTTTACATCTTCGCCGTTAATTCATAAATTTTATCAAATGAAATTTATTAATTCTAAATAAATTAGAATAAATAAATAGCATTTAAATATAAAAGGAAAATTAGTTTTTTTTCTGCATTTGAGTTTTTTTTTCCCTAATTACAATACAGATTGCTATAAACAAATGTAATATAATATAATATAAGAAATTAAAAGTCGTTAAAGTAAACTATAATAGTAGTAAAGACTTTAATAAAATAACAAAAGGAATATCAAGAAATGCAATCAAAACAGGTTAAATGATCGAACTATATCTCATGTGGAAACTCATTCGTTAGAATAATTAAACTTATATATTACAAGGATAAATGAAAATGATAAACATTTAGTTTAAAGAATATCAGGAAAATAAAGATATAAACCTTGTCCTTAATAATCTCATTCTAAATCATTATAATAAGATCTAGATTAAAAATGTTAAAAAAAGAATCTGTATAGTTTATAATGATTAATAAAGTAAGAAAGAAATTTAAGAGATTTGCAAGGAATGTGATCTCTGGCCTTTTACTTAAAGAAAAAGATAACAAAAAGTAAAGTCTAAAGTATGTACATTAATTTCTTATATAATGTTAAATTGTAGTAAAATTAATTAATGAACTAATTAACTTATTCCATAAGATTTAATCATGTGAATACAGTAACAACTGATAATAATTTATTTTCATGTTTTAATAATAAATAGAATATTGCCTAATAATATCCCTAAAGTTTGAAAAACAGTAGTTATTTGATGAATGATCATTGTAGCTAATTGATCTTTTATGCTTTTACATATTCTTGAATCGAATTGAGATGAGATGTTCATTGAATTTACCCTTCAACAATCTTAATGTCTACATTTAATAAAATTTTTAAGTAAATATAATAAAACATGCCTTAATAAAAATTAAAAAAAGAAATTTTAATCATTGATTAAAATATAGTTCACAATCTAATTTAAATATAATTAAGCAATTATTATCATAATGTTACTTATAATATTGTATAAGTTTAATATGTATTAATAGATTAATCATTATTTAATCTTTAATTGAATATTTATAATCAGCTTGCTATTTTCATTTATTTACCAATGTCAACTTTTTTTGTTATTTATGGAATTATTTTTCTTGGAAATGTTATTATAATTATGGATCTATTTATTATTATTAAGATTTAGATGATCTTTTGCTTAATCTTTTACATGCACTAAAATATTGAATTATTAATGTATAAGAATAGTAAAATTAATTGAAGATTTATTTAATTTTATATTTCATACTGTTTATTTATTATTTTTTGTTTTAATCAATATTTAATATTATTATTAGTTTATTTATATAAATTTAAATAATATCAAAATTAAGTAATATAATTATTAAATAAATTATTAAGTATAATCAATTTTATAAATTAAAGGTTTAAATTTATAATAATTTTTAATGTTTAAATAATTTTAAGAAAGCCAAATACTAAAAATATTAATCAGATATGAATGATTTGGAGATATCAGAAAAGTATGAAATATAACAGTTTTCTGCAATTAATTTAAATATAGGCTTATCCCTAAAATAATGTTTACCTTACTAATCTGAAATATAATATTTTATCCTTCACCGTTAATTCATAAAATTTTATTAAATAAAATTTATTAATTCTAAGTAAATTAGAATAAATAAATAACATTTAAAATATAAAAGAAAATTGTTTCTGTATTTGAGTTTTTTTCACTAATACAATACAGATTGTTTTAAACAAATGTTATATAATATAATATATAATATATTAAATGAAGAAATTAAAAGTCGTTAAAGTAAATTATAGCCAATAGTAGTCAAGCTTCAATAAAACTACAATTCATGCTAGTATGAAAATGCATTACCAAGTTGCAGATTAAGTTGAACTCATTCTTTAGAATATGCAATATCATATTTACAAGAAGAAAATGATAAAACATATTAGTTTAAATAATATCAGCAAAATATAATATTATAAAAGATATACACCTCATTCTAAATTAAATATAACTGATTTTTTGTCCATTACTAACAGTTACTTACACATGTTAATAATTTATATGTATATATAAGATAAGTAACAAAAAAACTTACAAATAATAATAATATGAGTAAACAGATAATAATGGGATGATAAGGTTGTATGATTGGGAGAAAATATTTAAGATATATTTAAATTCTAATGATTAGTTTGATAAAGATAGTAATCACTAAGAATCTTTTTTATTATTACTTAAGATATTATTAAAGGGAAATATAGCTTTTTATTGTCTTTTTATGAAAATAGTATCCTAATTTTAAAAATTGATGTTGATTTTGGACATCTAAGTATTAATTAAAAGTTCATAAAGAAAACTATAATAAATTCTTGCTTTATTACCTCCATGATTATAATAAGTGGCTAGAAATTTAAAATCTAAATTATCATCCTACTGGAGTAGCATCCAATATAAATAAATATTAGTATTAAGAATCAATCTTTCCATTGGTTAGGAAATAATTCGATGTTTAATATTAAGACTATGCATTAAAAATATTTAATAGCAGATTTAGATCTTATTAAATATAATAATAAAATAAAATAAATCGTCAAGCTTCAGTGGTAAGCCATATAGTATATACATCATAAACGATGAGATCTCAAATAATCCTAAGAGAATATACAGAACATTAACATAAGTAAAATATATATATAAGATATTCAATAATTACAACATAAGATAGTTATTTCATTAATAACACAAGATGTACATAATAGAGATTATTATAGACAATTAATAATAATTAATAATGAAGGAGTTGTAAATAAGACTGATTTTCAATGGGTTCAACCATTATCTTACAACTTAATAATCAAATCTACATATAGTCAAAATACAGTAATTATAAGACAGATAAATGCAGATTAATATTTAGGTCTCTAAATTTGTTTTTACTCCATTAACTGATAGATGTTTGGATTACTATTACTGGTGCACTTAATATTAAGATAAGTTAGTCTACATTTTAATTCCTTTATTTCATTAAAGAATTGATATCTGATTATTCATTATTTCTATAGTAAGTATAATTATAATTACAATAATTTTAATAGTAGTTAGGTATTATTACCTGATAATAATCTTAAATATTATTTATGACAACTTAAAAAAAATTTTTTATTAAAAGAAATCAAATTAAATTAAATGATTTAAGAGTTTAAGGAAAAAAAAAATTAACAAAAAAAAAACTTGCCCAGCGAATCCACTTATTTAATAAGTGGATTCACTGGACAAGTTTTCAAATTTAAATTATTAAAATTGATAGATTAATAAAATTTAAAAATACCTATCAAATATATAATAATGATCCATATTGATATATATATATATTTTTGTTTGTACTAATATAACATAATAACAATATTTAAACATGCGATTTAAGAAGTTCTTTAATTTATTATCCATTTAAAAGATTAAAGAAGATATTAAAAGAGAGAAATATATATGTTTGATTATTTTTAAATAAATAGAAAAGAATTATGTCATTATGTGGATGGTCTCCTAATTTAATTTATAAAACTTTTATAGCTATAATAATAAGTCGCTAGAAGTCACGGTTTGTAAAGCAATCAAATTCAGAAAACGATAGATTATCCTTTATCAAATTTATAAAAGTAGATCTCTAACTAAAAGAAATATTTGATTCATTAGATTGAGATTGATACTGCAATTAAATAGTTAATTTAATATAATAAATGTAGTAAATAATAATAAATATGGATAAATATTTAGCAAAAGCATAAATTTGAATATTGTATATATATTATGAAATTATTTAAAAATAATGAAAAAAAAAATTAAAAAAAATTTATTTAAATTCATTTTATTAATGCATTTTTTAGTTATTTGGGGTTGGGGTTGGGGTTGGGGTTGGGGTTGGGGTTGGGGTTGGGGTTGGGGTTGGGGTTGGGTTATTATTTTCTGATTAACAATGGGATAAGTTGTTATGCTTTTGTTACGTCATTCCCAATGAAAGTGACGTAACAAAAGCATAATAAATTATGGAAATGTTGAAACTGATAATAATTATAACTATTAATTACTGATAACAATTTAATATAATTTAATTAATTTATTAGGGGGTTGGGGTTGGGGTTGGGGTTGGGGTTGGGGTTGGGGTTGGGGTTGGGGTTGGGGTTGGGGTTGGGGTTGGGGTTGGGGTTGGGGTTGGGGTTGGGGTTGGGGTTGGG
>NW_028291881.1:0-37189 GCF_963383615.2 Lipophrys pholis | reverse complement strand
CCCAACCCCAACCCCAACCCCAACCCCAACCCCAACCCCAACCCCAACCCCAACCCCAACCCCAACCCCAACCCCAACCCCAACCCCAACCCCAACCCCAACCCAACCCCAACCCAACCCCAACCCCAACCCCAACCCCAACCCCAACCCCAACCCCAACCCCAACCCCAACCCCAACCCCAACCCCAACCCCAACCCCAACCCCAACCCCAACCCCAACCCCAACCCCAACCCCAACCCCTGATGGAGGTCCTTCGCAAGAAATTACTAAAGGACAATTGATTGTTGATAAATTATGCACAATAATATTTCATAAAACTCGTCTTTTAAATAATATTTTACTGCTACATTATCGTGCATTCACCCTCTACTCTTTTTCCACACATACATCAGGTTCCGCAACCATGAACTGCACACCAAAGCCCTGATCCCCATCCTCCGACTGCTGCTGCTGTTCAGTTCTGTAAGGGATTTCCACAGCCGGTCAGCTATATCCTCTTGGGTAGGAAACTGGACATGTTCTTGACTGTCTCGCTCACCTCGTGCTGCCTCTCCACCATTCTCCCTAGCACCCCTAACGGGAGTCCTTCTACTACTCTACTATACTAGAACCGATCAAAGTCAATGTAAACTTTCTACTACTTTATGCAACAGAAACTGCTGTATTTTATAAAGCTTGGCTGGTAAAGTGCAATAAAACCATCCAGGTTGCCTTTCACCACTTTCTGCTCTTTGCCTTCGTCCAATCGTCCTGTTCGTCTGATATCTCCAGTGTATGAGAGGCCGCATAGTAGACTGAAAAAATCTTATACAGACACGATTTTATCCCTGCAGAGTAAGCAGGTGAGTGCAAAGGCAGCATTCAGATTGGACTATAGCTAAGGAGCATCAAGAAAGGGGTGAATAGCGACTGGCTTCTGTAGCCTGCCTGCTAGGGTGAAATGATTCCAATAGCGCAGGTCATGCAGAAAGTCCTTCTTTTCCACAATCCCATATTTGAAGGGCAGACCTTCCATCTCTACCCCATTGATAAAAAAGGCTGGATGCAACTTACTACACAAGTTTATATATCTAGCCCCAAAGAGTTTACCTAGCCCTGAATAGTGACTAGGGTTCAGCCGGATGTTATTTGTGTGGAAGTTCACTTAACTGTCCACTAGAAGGATCATATCGATGGTCTTCTGGTGAGATGGGCGGTTCATCTGCTTGAACAGTGCAGACCCATACGCAATGGCATGGTCATAAGCAGGTAAGTTCTTTTTTACCACTCTAAAGGCAGTCTCAACCAGCTGCTTATCCATAATCTTAATTCATTCGAATATCTTGGTGCGAGCCCGGATCTACTCTTCGTGCTTGGATGCTGGTGGAAGCTGCTTTTGGAAGTGAGATAGCAGTTCTTTCATCGTGAACTTGCCAATCCGCTCATTAGAATCCCTATCTCGCAGGTCTACTGTCTTGGCTTTCTCCTCTTCCACCCCAACCACTGCAATGAAGTTGAAGCACTCTTGCTGGGCATTGAGTATCTTCTTGTTCAGGGTATGGTTGGAATAATCAAGCTCAACGAAATAGCCAGCCATTGTCAAGGCCTAGCAAACTAGATTTCCATAATCCTTGAAGGCAGTAGCCACTGGAACAACCTTGACCTGTCGCGGGGACATCCAAAAAGGCCATTTCCCACCTGTTGACTCTGTGAGGATGGCCATCATTCGCTCAACTGAGCCGAGTATAGCCCTGTGGATGATGACAGGCCTTTAAAAGTCCTGTTTGAGTGGCTTTTAGATGGACAGAAGGTGTTCTTCATCAGCATCAATGAGCTGATCAGCGTGAGTGTGCGATGCCTTGATGACATGATGAGATTAAGAGATGGAATGTTCTGATTTCTTGGTCTATCTTTTCTAATCTTCCTCCTAAACCTCTATTTTTTCATCTGCTTTTTACTCAGCTTTGACTTCCTCCTCCTTCTTCTTGTTCTTGTTTTTCTACTTTTTGTCTTTCTTGGCCTTCTACCTCTCCAGTCGCTCTTTCTTCTTCCGCTCCTCTTTCTCTTTCTTGGCAAGAGCACGCTAATCCTACGTCAGTTATTTCTTTTCTGCTTATTTCACTCTATATTGCAAGTTGAACCGTTTGGGCAGCTGGAAATCAAGCTGCACAGTACCGCATTGGTGCTCTCGTCCATAAACGTCAAACAGTTTCACATCAATCTTAGGACCGTAGAATGCCCCATCTTCCGGGTTGATTTTGTAATGCCTACCAAACTTATCAAGAGCAGAAATCAGCTGGCCCTCAGCTTTGTCCCACACACTCACCTACCCCAGAAACTATTTGGGACGAGTCGAAAGTTCAAGGGTGTACTTGAATCCAAAGGAGGAGTAGACATGATCAAGGAAGTCTAGAACCCCTAAGATCTCTTCTTCTATCTGGTCATCTCTGCAGAAGATGTGTGCGTCGTCCTGCTGGAATCTGCGTACTCGAGTAAGACCAGTGAGTGCCCCATGAATTTCATTGCGGTGTAGCACACCGAAGTCAGCCAGACGAAGGGGGTAAATCACGATAGCTCTTCTGAGCCATATCGAACATGAGGCAATGTCCAGGACAGTTCATGGGCTTGAGGCCAAACTGAGTTCCCTCAGTTTAGACAAAGAACATGTTTTCTTTGTACTTGAAGTAATGTCCCGATATCTTCCACAGCTGAGCGTTGTACAGGTTAGGTGAGACAACTTCGTTATAGCCCCTGATTAAATATTCGTGCCGCATGAACTAAAGCAGTTTGTTGTAGATCTTGGTTCCGTGTGGAAAGAAGAATGATGAGCCAGGAGACATCTGATTGAAATGGAATAGGTTTTGCTTAGGCCCGATGTTGCGGTGATCTCGAGCTTCTAACTCTGCTTAAAGCTTCAGGTGCTCTTCAAGCATCTTGTTGCTAGGGAAGCTAACCCCATAGACCCTTTGAAGTGAATCCAGGTCAGTCTTGCCTAGCCAGTTGCTTGTTGAATTCTTAGTGACTTTGAATCCTTTGATGAGACCAGTGGAGGGCAGATGTGGCCCCATGCAAAGGTCGATGAGTTTGCCACAGCGATATGCGCTGGTCATTGAACCATAAGGGACTTTATTTTGGATCAACTCAACCTTAAAGGGGTTGCATGAAAATAGGTCAAGAGCTTCTTCCTTGGTAAGGATCACTCTCTCAAAAGGTTGATTCTCCTTCGCGATGTTTTCGATAGTCTTTTCAATCTATTAGTAATTGGCCTGGCTTAGATGGGTGCTGCCCATGAAACTGTCATAGAAGAAGCCCCTTTCTAAAGGAGGGCCATGAGTGAGCAGAGCACCATAAAGCCTTTCAAGGGCTTATCCAAGCACGTGGGCTGAAGAGTGCCAGAAGACCTCTTTTCCCTCTTGACTATCAAAGGAGAGCAATTAAAGGGAGCAGTCCCCTTAAAGAGGCCTGTTGAGGTCTATGATTTAAAAGCCCTACTAGTGAACTTCCTCGTCCTAGACTTCTGCTCCTACACAATAGAAAGCCTTATTTTAAATTCTTCTAGAGTACTTGATTCTGGCGGCGACTGAATTTTCAAGTAGTTTTTTAGAAATATTCTTGGCGATGCTACCAGCTGTTGTCTCAAATGACACACCTTCTACTTCCTTGCCATCTTTTAGCTTTATCTTTATTTGTTCTTGGGGAGCACATTTCAACAAATCATCAGTCCGGACACGGGCTTGCTAGAAGAGGGTTTAACGTTGGAGGAACAGCTTATGAGAGTCTTCAGAAACGAACTTGACCTCAGCCATGACTTTCTTGCCTGTGATAGCATGTTCCCCAGAAAAAAGAGTGCGCTTGTTCTCCATTAATATTCGCCTTACTATCTTTATCATAATATAATTCTCTTATCCACATATCTGATCCTGCTGTTTATTTGCTGAATAGTTATCAAAGGACTCAATGCTGCTCCATACTTTATTGGTAACTCGCATATTAATCATCCAAAAATAGAGCTCATTTTTTTCACTTTACCTTTTTGCTTTAGCAGCACTCCTAAACCCATGTTCTAACCCAACTTTCCTTTCACCTTCACGTGGCTTAACCCCATCTCCTCCATTCGCTATACCTCCATGGTGAATTTCTTCCCTTTCAATTATCGACCGCACCATTAATGGCCAATTCCCTTTTCCTTGAGAAAATCAGAGAGGATGCCTTTCAGCTGCTAGGAAGGCAATCTGGTGAGCATCTGAGTATTGAAAAGCTTCTCCTCACTTTTGCGTTCTCTTTGCTGGTCGAACTGAGAGTGGGCCTTTTTCCTGGGAGTAGAAGTGCTTCTTTTATATCGAAAGATCTCTTGGTTTTTACTTTTCAATAGCATCTAATAATGAAGAGTTTCAATCCCTTTGCAGTTGGCTTTTAAATCAGCTATAAGACTGTCAGGGTCACCTTCATAGCGGATGGCTGTCTCCTTTATCAGCTACCCTTGTAACTTCACATGAGGATTACCTTTTTCAAAGCTGTCCGTCTTGAACCAGCTTGCTTTCTTAATCTCTTGCAAAGATGGTCTTAGGTCCGGGTCAGGATTAGCCATTGACCGGATGAGTTCCTTGCATTCTCTAGAAAGGAAAGTAGGGAAGGTCATTTTCCCTGAATCAAAAGACTGATAGTCAGGAGGTAACCTCCCGGCTACTATAGCATACAAAATTACACCGCAGCTCCAGATGTCCGAAACACTACGTCATAAGGCTTTTTTCGTAGCATTTCTGGTGCAGCGTAAATAGGGGATCCGCATGCGTTAATCAGCTTCTTAAAGCGGTGTCCTGCTAGACCAAAATCAGCTATTTTTGCCTGCTTTCCCTTAGTGAGCAAGATGTTCTCAGGTTTTAGGTCACGGTGGCAAAACCCATTGAGTGCAGTTCTTCAAGACCTTCAATAACCTGTGCCACAATCTTGCGAGCCTCCTTCTCTGAGAGTCTTCCACGTTGCACAATGGCCTGGTAGAGTTAACCTTCCTCACAGTATTCCATGAAAAGATAGAGATGAGACAAGTCTTAATCACAGCCTAGATAGCGGATGAGTCGTGGGTGATTGCTTCTGGTAAGGATTTATTTTTCGAGAGCGAACCTGCGCTGGTCGGCTGGAGTAGATGGCTTGTGGATGATTTTGACAGCAAGGAGTTGGCCAGTGCTGAGGTGAGTGGCACGAAATACTTTGCTAAAAGCACCTCTGCCAATAACTTCATCAAAGCGTACTTACTTCATCATAGGATATTGAATATGTGCTTAATCATTTGGTTATGAGATTTGCAATAATTGCACCGAAGATGAAGAATCCCAGGAAAAACAGAATCACTACCAGGAAGATGCACAGGATAGTCATGCACAGACGATCGTAGGCATCCTCACCTATCATGTCTTTCAAAAAGTTCAGTGGATGCAGAATGTCGAAGGATAGTCTCCCCTCAGGCTCGGGCAGGATTGGGTGAAGGTTGGGGTCAGACCTGCCTTCTCCGTTTTCATGCTGCTCAGCATGGTCAATGGGCATGATTTCAAAGAGAGGCGAACCTTGCCCTGAGGAATATGCTTTCCATGCTGATCCTTCTTTTGAGAATGATAGAGGTTGAACCAGAGCTTAGAGGTGATTTCACCAGATTTCTCTTTTATCTTAGCTTTGCCATCAATGCATTTTTTACGCTTACATACTTTCTCAATTATGCGATGGATCCCGTTTATGTTAAGCCGGCTTTCTCCTATCATGGTGTTATGCCCTGCTATGTTCAAGTCCCACATTTGGATGACAAACTGATCGGTGTAGTTCTACTCTGCTTGGGTGGATAGTTTACTCTGAATTTCCACCTCCAGTTGAAGCTTCCTTTTCCCTTGCATCGCCAATGAGTATCTGTTTCCTTGGGCTCTTGGTCTGCAACATGTCCTCTGACGAAGATATCCCCCAGTTCATTTTCCTCAGAAAGGCCATATGTAAAGGAGTCCCAGACGATGACCCTCAGCTAATAAGGATTGTAGGGAGGGGGTTAGATTCGGATGGGTGGATTTTGCTTCCAGTACTTTATTTCAATAAGCTCCACCCATGTTTAAAGGCGTCCTTGGCATCCTGTACCATATGGGTTGTAGAGATTCCTTAGCTCGATTGGTTTATGCTAAAAGAAATACCATTTTTTTTGTCAGGTAGCGGTTTTCAAGGTCCAGCTCACTGTATCCCAGTAGCTGATCAGAAAAGAAAGACCCTTTTTCATAGACCTGTATTGTCAGGAAAGAGGGGCCAGGCAACATTACCTGAATATCATGAGTTACGAAATAAGCAGGGTTCAGATCTTCCTCTCGAAGAGTCTTGTCCTGCATATCAATCATCTCGTTTATCCCTAGCTTGAGATAAGTGGTGGGCTTCTCTCGCTCTTCAGAAATTAGTGATTTCCCTTTAAGAATATAAACTCTGCAAATGTAGGACCGAGGACGCAGCATCTTCTTGTAGTATTCCTCCTTCTTATGGGCCTTCTAATGATCATCATAGGCCAGGAAAATGCACTTCAGTAGTGCCACTCGATGCAGTACCCTTGAATCTTTACCACTGTTGATCTCGATTGTCTTTAATTTTTTTATTCCGAAACGCTCCTCAAAATCAAAGCCGATGGTCTTGCGGCACTTGTACCATTGAGGAACAAGATCGAGATCCTCTCCAGGGTCTGTGTCAAATTGTTCATAGGTCTAGATTTCCCGTTTTTTGTCTGGCTTGTGAAAGATACTTAGTTTTTTTAATCCCATGCGCTTTTCCTCTTAAAGTTCGATTGCCTGTAAACGCATTTTATCTTCTACTACTCTATATTTTTCAACATCTTTGTACTAGATGATGTTACCGTTTTAATCGACTTCTGAAATGAAGTCAGAATCAATATCGATTAACTGTTCTTCTCTAATCGATACCAGAAATTAACTATCCATCGCCTTTACAGGATAATCGACATTATCCATTCGAGAGGCATCCATCTTGCGCCGTGTCAGTTATCTCTTGTTCTGTCTTAATTTTTAACGATCAGCCTATAAATTGGATGATGATCTATTATGACTGCTTTTTAATTTCTCTTAGTGCACTCCGGGGGTTGGGGTTGGGGTTGGGGTTGGGGTTGGGGGGTTGGGGTTGGGGTTTGGGGTTGGGGTTGGGGTTGGGGTTGGGGTTGGGGTTGGGGTTGGGGTTGGGGTTGGGGTTGGGGTTGGGGTTGGGGTTGGGGTTGGGGTTGGGGTTGGGGTTGGGTTATCAATAAGAGGCTAATCTAGCAAATGTCCTTTATTCTACAGGACCAAGTTTTAGAAGCTGTCGTTCATCAGACTGGACATTTGTGAAAGTGATTCAATCTCGTACTTTTCAATTTCTTTGTGGTTCATCTTCGTGTAGTCTAAGTGGAACTAGTAGGGAACATCTTAACCCAAATCTTCTTCCCTGCTTACTACCGACTTGCCCTTGCGATTAGGCTTGCGTGCCCGAGGGTCATAGACCGGGTTGATGCGCTTGGAAAGTTCTTTATTTTTTTGGTCCTATTAATGTTTTTCAGTGAAGATATTGTTGACTTATAGTTTGATTTCCTAGACATCAGGGATGGTTTCTTCATGGGACTATTCAGGAATTATGCTGTCGGAGTTGCCTCTTTACTTTTTGTATTTTAGTTTGGGAAGGACTTTAAAGAGATCAACAAACTGATAACCCAGAGTGCTGAATGTCCTTCCCACACAATTCTCCATGAAAATCTACAGAATAGGTGAGAAGTTTTTGTTCGTGGGGATGTAAACGTCCTACTTGTCTACCAGTTTCTGAGTGGTGGTAGCCTTGGATTTGATTGTCTCAGCGTTTAATACTATTGATTAGGCTCCCCCTTAATCAGAAAACTGTTCGAACTTGAATTTTATACGAACTTTCTCTATCTTCTGCTCAAATAACTCATCCTCAACTTGTCTCAACCCCAACACAAAAATTTGTATCCTCCGTTTCATACCCTTGGGTTTAAGCGAGCGAATGGGTGGGATCAAAGAAGTGTCCTCGTGAGGAATAAGCAAATAAGAGAGCATCAATTTACCTCTGTGCTCGTCCTAATCATCATGTATACTATACCACTTAGCAGGCTTGAAGAGAACCCTAGTTTAACGATGGCCTGACCTATAGACTCTCAAATTCTTTCGGTTCCAGCTGATAGGTACCCAGGTGCGGCCCATGAAGTTATGGTTTTTTGATTGCTCATGATCAAACATGTATACCATCATTCCCTTTTCAAAGCTTGAACTTTTATGTTACAGCTACACATCAAGTTTCTTCGTCTAAAACCAGTTCGGGTTTAATGAATTGTACATCACTCGACTTTCAACTTGTTTCCCTGCACATTTTAAAAATAGGAAGGGGTCACTAGTACCTTCTTCATTCTTGGCGTGCAGATTCCTGCCGATGAGGATGAAGACTCGCAGCTCGTACCTGCCAGATACTAGCGCTGTCTAGTTCAGTGGCACTCTGGGAGGAGGAGCGATATCATAAAGCCCCATTTTAAGCCTGACAAATCCAGTAGCTTCCCCATGACTGACCAAATTCAGACTTTTGTCCTCCTTAAGACAAATGGACTTTTAAATTAGGTCATTGCCGTGACTGCGTGTTGATATGAGAAACTCACTGGCCTTGATCCTACAAAAACCTATCCTGTCTTTCTCCATCTCACTTGACGATATGTACACAACCAAGTCAGGTATTTGGTGCACATCCACAGGGAAACTTACCTGCTTGCCATCAACCGATTCCAACCACTTGACATTGCCATCTTTCAGCTATTTTTGCTTGCTACGCACCAAGTAACTGCCGAGCATGGCATGAGCAGAAAAAGTGCTTGCTACTGATGGTACTTCAAAACCTTCAATAAAGTCAATTAGCAGAGAATACATTTTTGTGGGCACCACTGGTGCTGGGTTGTAAGGAAACTCGAACCTCAAAGGTATTGATCTGGTTTTCGGAAAGTTAGCCGGACAGCATGATGCTTTGTAAAGTAACCTGCCGATGAAATGGGAACCCTTTTCATGCCCATACAAAATCATATCCGTTGCATATGGCTTATCTGAATCTCTTCCCTTCAAAGGCGGGCCATAAATGTTGCCGAAGCGGGGGCCAATGCAACCGCGAGTGTAGAGATCTGCGAAGTCGATAAGGACCACTCCGATAAGATCATCTGTCCCTAGACGATTGTAATTCCAGAGTTAAAGGAAGACATACTTACTCTTGTTAGGAATTTGAGTGGAAATCTGAAGATTTTAGTTCCACTCAGGGTTCTTGCTTTTGCAAACACGAGTAGCCACTCGGTTACCACTGAACTTAGCCACAATGTATGCTCGAATGTCATAATCCAGAATGTTGTAGGGTGTCAGTCCCTCGGCTCGATAGATCTAGAGTTCCAGCAAAAATTATGCAAAAGGAACGCGCTTATCGGCCACTACTGCCTAAACGGTCGTTAGAGGATTCTTGATGTAGCTGCTGTCATGTATCGTTTGCTTGTCGTTAGGCCCCAGAATGGAAATGTTAGCTAGGATATATCCAGTTACACCTTCATTTTCATCAAGAGGATCGGAAAGGGCGATCCAGGAGCGATAGAGTTAGTGATTGCGACTGAAATAGACTGACGTCCAATCGAGCGTGCACTGTCCAAGTACAGAATCGCGGAGTAGGAGTGACTTTCGATCGATAATTCTGATAGTGATTTAACTGCAGACTAACTAGCTGCGTTTCAATCCCCTGAAGATCATGTTGAATTTTGAATCGAAGATGGGATTGTTAGTTTACTTTCTCACCTGAGTTCTTTTTTTTATTCCGTTCGATTCAATTTAGACGTAAGCATCGCATGCTGTTTTTTCAGCCTTGAAGATATAATAGTCGTCACCCTTGGTGGAAAGATCACTGGCTTCAAAGATGTTGATCATGATTTTGTAGTCACCCTCAATCATCTGGTATTACTTGATCTCCTCCAGTTCTGACCGCACCAGTTCAGTCTCCTAAATAGCCATGTTGATTTCCTGCTAGAGCAGTTCCTTCCGATTCATATTATAAATATTCAGACATTTGTACTATCTAATATTTAAACGGCAATGTGCAAAAATAATCATATCATGAACCGAATAGCTAGGTGTCTTCAAGCCAGGACTCAGACCTCATGGACCGTCTCACTTGAGATCGCTGTGTTTGGGGTAGGTGATTTGCCTGCCTCTAATGCTGGCCCAGCCATATCCCATCTGCTATCTTCACTCTATCCTTTATCTCCACACAAAACAACTCCTTGTTAAAATATGTTCCCTTTATCAATTCACGTATCAAAGACTTTAGTAAACCTGAAAATCGATCCTTCACATGGTAACTGGCCTACAGACGCCGCAGCAGAATCAGGTCCGGTTCATTCCGGTGGGCATAGTAGTCCTCCTCTGGAAACATCAGACTTAGGGCCAGCACTGCCATGCTGCGCTCAAAGGAGAGCGATTTCTCGCAGCGGGCTGAATATCCCAGAAAGAGGGGTGTGAAAGGATATATTTTGATGAGTCCCTCAAGATCTATAAACACGGTGGAGGGAGTGGCGTACTCGAAAGGAATCTGCAAATGCTCCAGCTATGCGTATGCATTCAGCAGAGTCACGATCAAGTACCAAACTTCTTCTTCTGATGACTATGACCTGCAGCCGAGGAGGTCATGCAGGGAGAAATTATGAAAAGTTTGATACACCAGATGGTTATCCATCTGGCACACGCCTAGACTTTATTGTTTTCTGTAACCGAGGCACTCTGCCACTCCATCAGGTTTATTGTCTGCGAGGATGGAAATTTGGGAGCTGTACTTGTTCATCTGCTAGTTGGTGAGATTGGCAGGCCACTGCCAGGCCATAGCAAAGTCATAGGGGGAACAATTCCTGCGAAAGACTTTGACTTTGCCGAATGGAGAATCGTCAACTTCCTGCACGAAAGAGAAGCTGGTGTGTATGAATTCAACTTTGGAATCATCCTCAACATTACCCATCAAAAATTAATTTAGAAATTCCGTTATGGTTAATCATCACACAGCTTTTGTAGACATTCATTATCTCATTTCAATCATTATGAAGCTGAAGCAGCTTATCCTGGGCAAGGTGGATAGAGATATCTAGCGTTAAATGGATGCCCTCTTTTAAGCCCCCTTTCTCAAGGCCGTCTCAGCACTGGCCATCCAATTCGCCAAGTACTAGGGTTAGCCCATTCTCTTCTATCAGCACATCAATCTATACCTACTCAACAAAACACTACACATTTCAAGCGATTAAGCTCTCATCCTGATACAACACTTGATTTCTCTCAATGCCAAATACAAACTGATGAGCACCATAGCCTATACAGAACTAGCCTTAGCAAACTTTAAGATGCAAGCAGGTGTCTACACTGAAGCTGTGCAACTCTATAAAAGTGCCATCCGCTAAGCCTGTCCTCCTCATGGCAACTACATCTGCATTATGTCATACAACAACCTAGCAGTACTCTATCACTAAATGAAACAATCCAATAAGTCAAAAGACTATGCAGGAAAGGCTTTGAAGTTGAGAGTGTCTGAAGAGAAGAAGAATAAGAGCAGAAGCATGCTGGTGATCCAGCAGAACATAGCCATCATAAGGAACATTCCACCAAAGAAATAGATCATTCGCGAAAGGTTCAAGCCCAAAAGCACCATGATAAGTATATAGAAAAAAGGGTAGGCATATATAGAAACTCAAAAAAAAATAGCTGTTGAAGCTGTCAACCTCAAGGCCAGGTGCAACTCCATCAAACTTAGCATCCAGTAAAAGAAAAAACTGGCTTTCTACAACCAGTTGGAGAGACAATAATCCCTCCACCAAAAGGACATCCTCATCGAGGAAGCAAGACACAAAAACATCTTTGTTGACTTGAGGATGCAAAAGGCGAGGGACAGTGTGGGATCTGCTCGATGGGCTTTGGGAACTATCCAAATGATTTTATCCAGCTATCTGGTATTTGATTACTACTAGAGAGTGCGCAATTCGTTCATGTTGTTCACCGAGCATAGACTATACTCTTGTTTCAACAATCGCATTCTACAAAAGATATTTCGAAAGAGGGTTCGCAGAAGAGCCTAGCTCATGCAGAATGAAATCCTCAAGTGCGAAATTTATGCTGACCGATCAATCCTATACTTTGCCCAGAGGAAAGCCCGCTAAGTAGATCTTAGTGTAGAGCGCCTTTCTCTACCCTACTGTATTTTGAGGTGCAGCGTGTCCTTGGAAGAATTCAAGGCTCTGAAATTGCCACTGAGGCAGATTCTCTTGGTGAACTGGGAGCAGCGCAGTTTGCAGTTCCTGCTGAGCTACCTGCATAGCAATAAAAGCTTTTTACTGAGGGTGATACGCAAGATGAAAATGTACATCTTTTTGAAGAGGTGTCACAGATAATTAACCAGCCAATATGCACAGGTAATAGTCAGACATCTACGATACAGGTACAGCTACGAACGGGATCTCATGGTGCCCTACCCTCCTCCCCAGGGTGAAGTGCTTCTTAAAGTGCTAATGCTTTATACAGTCAGCAAGTAGGGTTACAAACAACTTTGTCTTGAAATCCCAGTTCCTGGCTAAAAGCAAATGAGATATCTGGTTTAGACCTAGAAACTTCCCAACTCGACTCAGGAGCTGGACGACTTGCTGCACATCCACTATTACGGGAGAAAGATCTTAGACCTAAAGCGCTTAGTGATTCGATTGCAAAGATACATTCGGATGATGCTGGCATGCGGGTTAAGGAGGAGAGTAAAAAATGAGTTCTCCACCTTCCGCACTATTGTTCGCAAAGAGGACGCTATTTATCGATTTATGGCAATATTTCACCTGCCCGACAGTTGCTACTTCATCATCGTTTCATAATCCCTTACCAGATAAAAGGATGGGTGGGTGCTCAAAAGTCGTTTTCGAGTACGTGTCCTGATCGACAGTGGACTGGCCCAAGTGCTGATGGAGGCCTTAAATCCATTCGAGTATATGGAATCCGGCTTGTGCGTGAGAAGGCTTTAATTTCACTTAAGAAAGAAGGATGAGGACACTACAACCATGATTATGATGAGGGATATACTTAAGAAGCTAATTCTGAAGAAGAAGAGGCAGCTTAAGATAATCTGCCGACTTATTTCCTTGCCAGCTATTAAGGACAATCTGTTGCTCACCCTCTGCTCTTAAAATGGTAGAGCTAGTGTCTGTCTGGAGTCTTTAGAATAGAGTAGAGACAACAGTCTAATCTACAGTCTGCGATGTTAAGCCCCTGTCGAGCTGATTCGCGTTATCGAATCGGAGAGTTAGGCTATAAACTACCTCTACATTTCTCAGGAAGTCCATCAAATGTAAGTATTGCATGAAAAGGTGATTGAATTTAGCAAGCTAAAGAAGAGATTCAGGAAAAAGCGCATCTTTAAAAGGAAGCACCACCTCCGGAAACTATAGGACAAACAAAAGATCCTGTCCAAGTAAGCGTAGACTAGCGAGGGTATGCGATACCGAGTGGATTTGTTCAAATAGAAGTATAGTTTTTGCAGGACTATGCCTAATATCCTGTTTCTGTTGGAGGTGTGGATAGAGAAGTAGGGGATGTAGCTATTGGCTCAGTAGAAGTTGAGTCTTGAGCAGGGATATTGTATAGTTGATGCGTAGACTCTTCCTCTCACACTGTAGATGACTAGCACAGGGATAAAGATAGATAAACTGTTTTGATTTGATTTTTGATGTAGAACAGCAAGTAAGATGGTTTGTTCTAGTGCTGTTTTGGGGTCAAAGATGCATACATTGATTAACCCCCATCCTATGCCACTCCTATCATCAATTAGCCCAACTCCCTTAAGCCATAGTAGCTTGTTAAATAAAAGAATAATTAGCCAAATGGATCAAACATTCAAAAGGAATCAAAGGAGGAAAACTAGGTTAAAGAGCCAAACGAGTAAATTGATGAAAGTTCATAGTTAAGCTTGGAGAGCAAGAAAAGGTATTCATTCAATACCTAGGAGAGCAAGTTGATAGGCTTTCCCATTCTACCCTAGCCATCCAAGAGAAAGGATGAAATACCAAGGAGTAGACTTCATGAGGTAAATATCGAGCACAAGGCAGTTATTCTGAGACTCCCCAATCCTCCCAAAATTGGCAAGATCAATAGAATAAGCACATAGACCATAAAGAAGTGATACATCACTTCGATATATGATTCAAGAGGAGTGGAATTTTTGTGTGTACAAGTTGTGAATTATTTGAGACATGTACTCAAGTACGTCTTCAATCGCAGACTTCAGCAGCACGTTAATTGATCTCTAGTCGAATGAGGTGAACCCCTTTGCAGTCACAATCTCCAGACATCCACTAATTTCCTGACTTTCGCTCCAGATGGGGTAGAGACAGACAGGCAGGGTAGTATCAATGTCGACAAGATTATTGAAATAAGGGTGGCTATAGGAGTTGATGACACAGTAGCATTTCTTAATTATTTTAAGATAGGACACCATCGACCCATGTCCTGGTAGCCTTTATATCTATCCTTTTTTGTTCAAAGATATTATTTAATCCCCCACATAAAAGAAAATCTTCGGAGGGGTTGGGGGTTGGGGTTGGGGTTGGGGTTGGTGGGTTGGGGTTGGGGTTGGGGTTGGGGTTGGGGTTGGGGTTGGGGTTGGGGTTGGGGTTGGGGGTTGGGGTTGGGGTTGGGGTTGGGGTTGGGGTTGGGGTTGGGAAGATGCAATCAGTATGTCTTTGGTCAAACTACCCACCACACTAAGAAAGAGTATGTCCTGGTCGGTGAACTTGAAAGGGTAGTTAATTTTGTTAATAGCCTGCATAATAGCTATGACATGGTTCTAGGCATTCTTGATAGGTACGCAGAGCACTGTTTTGGTATGGTAGCCACTGTATTTGTCCATGTCTGGGTTGAATTTATTGTGCTTGTATGCGTTCTCTACGTTTAGTACTTCCCCCGTTATAGCCGTCTATCCAACCAGACCGGAACTGAAGGGCAACACTATTATCCTATCCAAGTCAGCTTTTGGTCTAGATCTAACTTCCTTCCGCTTGATATCTACTGCGTACATTGTCACTTTATCACACTCCAGTAACTGCATGAGATGATTTCGTAGGCCTTACATAGCCTAACGAACATTTGTTTGTTCTGTGGCTTTATCTATGAGTGTGAAGAGGTTAGTGAGGTTGAAACACATCTTGGCCAGAGCTTCGATTAGTGCATGGCATTGAGACATGGAAGTTGCTACTTCAAAGTCTGCCTTCTTCGCTAATGCCTCTGGATTGCCAAACTACTTTAGCATTGATAGGTGTGAGTTGCAGCCGAGTAGTTCATGCACAGTTTTAGTGGATTTTGACTGCAACAGTTTAGATATGAACATCATTGAGTCCTAGTCAAAATCCCTTAGCTCCAACTTATCACCCATCCTTTCCGGGAAACGAGGAGCAGTAGCAGTCACTAGGGAGTTTCCTTTGGCATGTCTAGCCTGAAAATACATCTGCTAATTGTGCTTAGCTTTGATGGAAACAAATCCGTTAAGGATGGTGTTGTTCATGGTTTACCGTTCTTTGAGGCGATTAAGATCCTAGAGGTGAGTTATATAGCAGAGGCAATATGAGAGTGATTCAGCAAAGAAGGCATGCTAGTTCTGCTAAAGGAACTGTTAGAGAGTCGTTTTATAATGAAGCCAGCGCTTCTGATCATGCTTAAATTTCCTTTTCATTTATTATCAGGCTAAATACTATAACCGTATCTGGCTTCCATCCCTCAACCCATAGAAATGCATCTACTTGTGGTCTTCTGGTTCAACCTACTCCTCTTCCTCACTCGCCTTGATCATTATCCGTAATCTGGCTGCAGGCAGTTTGTGGGTCTTTGCGAAATAGTTTCTTGTTGAAGAAGCCTTCCATGTCACAGGAATGCGAACTTAGCTCTTCACCTCCCTGAAATCGACCAAGATGACTGCCATTCCAGTGGGCTTAGTAGATTTCAGTTGTTTTTCTTCTTGTTTGATGAGGTGGACGATTTCCTTAGACTAGGAGGGGTAAGGATTCCCATAGATGGAGATGAGACGATCCAGGTTAGGGTGGTGTTTCAATTTATAGTTATTAAAATCCTCCACATCGTAATCGTAACAGTCAGCTCCTTTCAAGGCAAAATACTATTCAAAACTTTTCTTCATATAGAAGATCTAGGCGTCTTTGCGCTCATACCTTTACAAGTCAGACCCATTCATCACCATCAGGCGAGATAATTCCCCAATAGCCCGCTGCCTGACATAGGCTGAACCCAGGAGGGTGACAACTGGGTTATGCCGCATTGTGAGCACTGATATTAGCTTATACATAGATATCCTGGATATGGCAATTGGGTTATCAATGTTGTTGTAATCTAATGCTAAGTATCGCAATTCCTAAAGGTTTGGCAAGCCTTACAGATCCGATAAAAGGTTTTTGTTGAGAGAAAGCTTCTTCAATTTGGTCGACTCTAGGAAGGTCAAATTGGAAATGCAGTCCAGTTCAATCTGGTCCAAATTCAGTACTTCAACTTATCTAAGTCCATCTTGTATCCTTGTTGCATCAAAATCAGACCAGTCAGTGAGGGAATTTTTACAGAGTACCAATTAATGAAGTGAAGGGAATGCTGGCAGGACGAAAGAAACTTGTTTCCAGGTCAGCCTCATACTCATCAGTATGAGCGTATCAAGAGCCTTAAATATTTTGAAGGGACTTAGTTAGAGAGGCTATTTTGAAGGCATTATTCTAATGCGTGATTATTCACTCACAGGTTAGTCTAGGCTCTGTAGTATATTACTGTTCAGTGATAATTATTTAAGAAACAGTAGTTAATGGCCAAGGAGGAATATTTGATCCCATGCATATAGCAGATTGTCCTCAAGAGATAACACTCGTAAGTTAGTGAACAAACGTGCATCTTAGGACTTTATATCACAGATATTTAGATGCGCAAGTGAAATCTATTTTATTGATTGAGGACGCTAGATCTTTTCCCAGATGCGGTCAAAGCCAATGAACTCTACCAGCCTCTTTTTGTGAAGGGTTGTTTAAAAGAAGGCATCATTGTCATATTCGATCTTGGGCATTTCCTTCTTCAGATCCATGAGTTTATCCTCAACCCCTAGATCCGTTCCTTCCAGCTATTTGAAGCACTCTTGTAGTTTAGATAATTGATCTTTCTTCTTGATGTATTTCGTCAAAAAGGCATAGAAAAATGATTCCCCGAATTATAGCTTGCCATATTTCAATAGGCTACCAGAGTTTGCATTCCCAGTAGTGCTAAAATACTGGTGTTCCCCTACCTTCCCATTGTTTTTGCCTCTCTTTGGGTTGTCCCACTCTACCCCCACCCACAGCTAATTTTCACTGTTGAGGGGCTTTCCCTAGTGCACGAGAGGGCCGACAAACATGACTCGGCCTCTTTCTTCCCCGACAAAGATTCTACTGTGTATGAGTTAGTGAGGATATTTTTGAAAATGCTCCCGCCATGAAATCCTTTCCATGTGAATTCTTTAATAAATGATTTCTTCTCAATCACTCTCTGATCAATAATGATTTTATAATTACTGGGTCTTGCTAGTGAAAACTATCCAGCTCATAACAAAAATAATGGGAATAGTGGGAAAGGCTGTTGAAGCTATCAAATAATTCATTCTTGACCTCCCCCTCATCAAGTAGATAGTGTAGTTCGTTTAAACAGTCAAATACTATTGGGATCTCTGCAGTGATTACCATAACTTCTAAGGCGGTTACCTCAATTTCCCTGATCTGTGGGATAACTACTGCTATCTGCAAATAATCAAGGCTGTCTTCCTTATCCTTGGCCTGATCCTGGTTTTGTCAGTTATAGTATCATTACTGATAGGTTTGTACTTGCTCGTTCGGGAGGGGTTTAGTGCAGTAAGATAGAGCTGTAGGTGCTGCCAATGTTTTTGCTCACTTGGATACTAGGTTGTTCCTGAAGGATAATACTCAAACCAAAACTTGGATGATGAAAGGAAAACTATATACTACTCTAAATCAAAAAGCACTGGTAAGAAGAAAGGGTGAATACATCATCATCATCATTTTTCCTCTTATATCAGCAGTGAAGGTCTCGAATATTCCAACCTGCGTAGGAATACGCTGTTACTATCGTTTGAAATAGTGAAGTCTACTGAGGAAGACAAATCCTGTCTTCGACTCTGGTGCGGCATTGAACATCCTTCCCCTGTCCCTGTAAATGTCTGCACTCTTGATTAATCAAACACGAAATCCTATTCACGACAGCAAAATCTAAAAGTAGAAGGAAGACGAGATGAGGAGACCTCAATACTTTCTGCGCAATTGACCCCTTCGTCCTGCATATTTGATTGTTCAGGTCTATTCTCTACTGATGAGCGAATTGCAGGATGGGTCTTTGTATCAATTGCTACCTCAGCTAGACGAATCAGACCTTTAGAATTAGGCTAAAAATAGCAAAGGCGTTCTTCCCTTTAGAGAGGGAGGCCTCCTTTTTATTTATTATCATCCACTTTTTAAATTGGACGAAGTCTCTCTTCCAGATGTTAATGTTTTTAACTGCACCTTCTCTCGAACTCATATCTTTGCAGCCTGAGGAGATGATCACTGATTTCAACACTTCTATGCACCACCTATTCCTTGGAACTCGCAAGAGATTCAATGAGGTATTGTGATTTTTTTTATTAATTCGTCCAACTGCTTCTCTTTGTCATGGAGGTGAGAGACTTCTCGAGAAGTGTTGAATTGTGGGAGTTGGGATTTTGAGAGTAGAGCTTTTTGCTGCTCGACCAGCATATCTATGAGTTGGTTATTTTTCTTTTTGATTTATTGCTCAAGATGGTCTTTATAGTGTTGTTAATGAGCTTGCTTGGAGCCTAAATCCAACGAACAGATGGGACAATAAAACATTTACTGTCTTTTTCCTTTGGAGGGTTTCTTGTTAGAGTCTGGTAACATCTGGCTCCTCAGCATCTAAAATTACTAGCGTTGATGATCTATTCTTTTAACTATTTGTCTGACCTTGTCTTTAAGGGTTTTGTTTTCAGCATGGATTTGAGCCAGTAGCTTAATATCCTATTACTTCTGAAATTGTTAGAAGGAAATCGCATTGATGGCGAGTAAAATCATCTTTCGCATGTAAGCCTTAGGCGGGGTTGGGGTTGGGGTTGGGGTTGGGGTTGGGGTTGGGGTTGGGGTTGGGGTTGGGGTTGGGGTTGGGGGTTGGGGTTGGGAAAATACATGTAAGGCTCATAGGTGGCCAGTTACATCCAACTCATTTTAAATTGAATTCATTCTCCACATCGCACTTACTTATGAATCTTATAGCATCGCAGGCTACAAAATGGTTCATAGCACTCACAGCATCTGCTTTTTCCAGATTCACCACAAACAGCGCAGACTTTTCTGCAGGGAATCTTGGTAGGATTAGCTCGCGTACTCAAGAAATTGTGATGCTAATCCTCTGCGAGGTTGAGATCCTTGATGAGTTTTTTGAGGTTGAACTTCTTTCTTAAACTTTGCTCCTTCTTGTTCTTGATTCTGATTTTTTTTTTTGTTCTTAGCCTAGCACTCTTATTCCTTCTCCTCTGCCAATTTCTCAGGGGTTTCATAATAATCGCTCTCCAGAAGATCAACGCGAGCCTGGAATAATGCTTAGCGACGTGCCCAGTTAGCTCTCCCAATGCCCATCTGCATTTTCTTCACTCTCTGCGAGTGCCTGGTCTTACCCTCTTTATTCATTATTTAGATCATTTGCCTCGACCTTAGCTTTTAAGGAATTGAAACAGCTAACCCACCTTGACTTTTTTCTTCTGCTCTTCCATCTGCACTTGCGTTTGTGGTTAGGCCCTGTCCCCCAGAGTGTGGGCCATTCTGCTTTCTTGACAGGTTGGAACTGTGTTTTTCTCTGTCTCTAACTAATCGGATTGGACGAATCCCCAATTCTGCTAGCATCTAGTTAATGAGTGTGATCTTTCGTGTGCATCGAGTATTGGCATCAGCCTAAACAATGCCTGCAAAACTCACCTAAAGTCCATGCATAACTGTTTTATTAATCGGTTAGAATGATAACCCTTTGGTCATAAGGATGACATTGCTGAATTAAGTAGAAGTAGAAGGGTTAAAGAATAACTTTAGTTTTATTACAATATCCTCATCTTGCAAGGAATATTGTTCCTGAACAGCTATAATTTATTTTAAGAAATACTGGAAAAATAAGTATATCTTCACTTATCTTCATTTTATCACTTTCTTATTTTATTGCAGGATATGCTGCAATTTATAATAATGGGAAGGGATTATTACCAGGATTTGCAAACTGCCGTTGACTCCACTGAGGAGGATATTGCTAGAGCTTATAAGAAGTTGGCACTCCGCTGGCACCCCAAACTCTCTAAAGACACCTATGAAACTGCTTTTCATCATTTCTGCCGCGTCAGTGAGGCTTACTAAATACTCTCTGATCCAGTTCTCAGATCCTTTTATGACAAGTTCGGGGAAGTCCGTCTTAAGGAAGGATTCTTTGCAGAGGGTGATCTTAAGGGCGGTTATCGTTTTAAGAACAATCCCGAAGAGATATTCTAGCAGTTCTTCACATCTCACAACGACTTCGCTAAAATTTTTGACCGGGAAATCAGTGAAGAAAATGGGACTATGTTTGGACACGCTTTTGGAGGTCAGCATTACTAACCTAGGAGTCCACCTCCAAATCTTGTTGTTAAAGTGTCTCTTACTCTAAAGGAATTGTACAACGGTTGTGCTAAGTTGGTTGAGTATAAGTGCCGTAAATTGAACCTTGATGGTCGAACGACTTGTACACAAACCTTGAGCAAGCAATTGGAAATCGTGCCAGGGGCTCATGATGGACAAGAACTGATTTTTAAGAAAGAAGGAAATGAGGAATGCGGGCCAGTGAAATGTAAGATTTTGACCAGCGGACCTTATATTTCATATAGAGGAGCAGGCCTAGAATCGATACAAACGTGCAGGGGCAGATTTAATCTATACTGAAGTCATAAGCCTAGGAGAGGCCATCAACTGCTCCAGCAGGGAAATCATCACATTATGTGGCAAGAAACTACTGGTTCCCATTGATGAGATTATAAACCCTGAGAGTGTGAAAGAGATAAAAGGGGAAGGCATGCCATTTCCAGATAAAGATGGGCGGGGCAATCTCTACGTAAAGTTTGATATCAAGTTTCCTCTTACAATTCCTGATCACAGCAAAGTTAAAATTCAAGAGATTTTAGCCTGACCATTAATTATTCATGTTGAGCATTATCTTGATCGCTTTGGGAACTGCACGTCTTTACACAGCCTCCCATTCTCTTAAAGAACTTTCTCGTCCTCACTTTATTGCCAAAACTTACGCAAAGGATTTAAACGCAACTCTTTAGATGATGCGTTCATCAGCAGATGTGTTCATATTCGCAACCACAAAAGATCAGTTGCAATTGATAGCCGATCAACAATCCTGCTAATATATCAAAGCAAACGTACCCTACTTTAAGGAGGTGCCTAGAGAGGGAAAAAAACTAACAATCTAGATGAAACAGGAAACTGGATAGTTTGTGCACTTTTATCTGGTGGATTGTAAGGGCAGGAAAGAGTGGGGTGTGAGAGTGGACTATGTGTTTAAGTTGCCTGTGAAGCAGTATTTCGGAGAGGAGACACCTGGTCCTCTTTTTTATGGTATGGTGATCTTTCTAGCTCTTCCTATCTACTACTGTTCACCCACTATCATTCTAGAAGAAGGTAAGTTTATCAATAGCGCACTAGTCTTATTTATCGCTTCCCTTGCTATCAGGATTGTGAACTATTGTTTAGTAGAATATAGAGAGACTTAGTTCCTTCTGCTTGAAATCCTCATCAGGTCACTTGAAGCTTGGGTCCAGACTCTCTACTCTTATGTACTGCTCATGTACTCTCGAGGTTGGAGGATCAAGGATGGACACATTAGCACAGAAATAAACACTCTAGCCATAGGAGTCACACTGTTTGTAGTGACTCTTTGTTACGAGTTAGTAGGCTGCTTTGCTTCTGATCAGCCCTAGTTCTATCATCGGTATGCTTCAATCAACGGTATGACCTATCTCATCCTCAGGACTATCTTCTGCCTTTGCTCCACTGGTTTTGCTATTAAGTCATTTCTATCCTCATCCAACCCAGAAAGACTCGTTTTCAGAGATTTGTCATTGCTAAACCTGGTGGCACTGATGCTTGGCTCAGTAGCCATAATAGCCTGTCATTCGATGGTGGAATAGAAATATCAAGAGCGTGTGGTGGAACTGCTATCTGATTTCCAGGTGCTGTGGTGGGGAATGAGTTTCGCACTGATGTATAGAGAACATTCATCTTTCCACAAGTATGCGAGGGGTATAAGCTACCTTTAGCTTCAAGAAAGCTCCAACAAAGTATGAGCTTTTTAATGATATAAAACATTTGTTTTCAGAATGTTAGTAAATCACAGGTGAAGTTTGCGCGTTTAAAGAAGCTGATGGAGGAGCTTATTATCATCTGATGATTTGCCAAGCTAGTGAACTATCCCACTATTCTCTTATAAGATTTTGCCCAATCCCCTGCGCATCTCCTCTAGCCTCATACGCAAGGAAGAGTTCTTTTCTTGCCCACACTTTATCAAACCCTCTTTTCTTTCATTTTAAACAGTTAGTTCCTACAGAACCCTATGCTCATGCAGCAAAGCTTGTTTCCCTTAATTTATCTGTTGGAAGATGGTACCATGAGCCGCATGGCATATTTGGATGGAATCAGTGAGATGCTGTATCTCTAGTTTGAGTCTATCATGCTTGGCCTGAGATTAAACCAAGTTGTAGGCAATTTGCTTGCTCTTATCCTGTTCTTTGTTAAGCCTCATCCGAGAAATCGCTATCGAATCTCTGCTGGATTTAGTGCAGGATTAAATCTTTTATTTCTCTTGCTTCAGACTGTCAAGGGTTTCGGTAAAGAGTATAACGGATTAGTGTAGTCTGGCCATAGTGCCTTCAGCCTCATATGCTTTTTAGTCTATTGTGCGCAAATCACTGTTGATGGTCCTAAATTCTTCTTCTGACTAAGAACAGGTTATCTCAGTCTTCTTTAAGTGTTACGATGATTTGTAAATGGCCTGGTGAATTTCCTCCCCTTATGTAGAGGCTAGTCTCATCTGCTCATCTAGCTATTTCAAGGTTAGTTCTTTATTATTAAGTTAATCGTTAACTGCTTGATAATTGGCTACCAATCCTGCTAGAATATTACCCTGCTCTTGTCCCATCTGTTGCTTCTATTCCGATTCCTCACACAACTGCTCAACCCTTCTTCGAACCTGTCGTTGCTGGCATGCATAATGCTCCTATAGCTATTCAGACTGGCGAAGAAGAGTATAAATACGTTATTGAGCCTAGGGATTGATGAGGACGTTTGGTTATTGAGTGAACTCCTTGAGCTTGAGTCGAAGACTTTACATTGAAAGATCATGGTGGGAGAGCATAACGATTATTTATGATGAGATCAGCTATAATAGATTGATTTGGGTGGAGGCCCTTTACTTACCTTGTCATACCGGGGTTGGGGTTGGGGTTGGGGTTGGGGTTGGGGTTGGGGTTGGGGTTGGGGTTGGGGTTGGGGTTGGGGTTGGGGTTGGGGTTGGGGTTGGGGTTGGGGTTGGGGTTGGGGTTGGGGTTGGGGTTGGGGTTGGGGTTGGGGTTGGGGTTGGGGTTGGGGTTGGGGTTGGGGTTGGGGAGGCAATGGGGTGATCTAAGTCAGGCGAGATTTAAGACGCTCAGACTTTGACTTGACTAGTGCTGTATGCTTTTCCCTAAAGAAATGAGGGTCACCAGGTGCTTTTTTTGCGCTCTTGGGATGAAGCTGGACATTATACGCGCCTACTCCAGGAGTATGGACGGACAAATATTCCACCTAATCGATATAGGATTTACGGTTTTGTTTGATGCTGTGAGATTTGATTCGCATTTGCTAGAGGCGTTCTTCAGTCTGCTTTTGGGTGTTGGTAACATTGTATTTACCAACCCCAGGATGAGCAAGATTGGGCTGCAGGTCCATAAAGGTTTTCCGATCAGCATATTTCACCTTCAATTTATTCTTACCCTCCCAAGTCTCATGTCCCAGGTATTTAGGACCAGGTTGGTTTTTCTTTTAGGCTAGGACAAGATCAAGGTAGCTGGCTATTTTGAGTGGTCTGCGTTGAGGCATTTTATCTTTGACGAGGGGTCCAACATACGAACGATGAATGGGCATTTCCTTAAGTCCAAAGCCTATCTTGTTGCAAGCCAGATAAGACTCCTTAATGCTCATTTCCATTTTATAATCGATACTTGATAATCAACTCTAAAATAACCTACCTAGGGGTTGGGGTTGGGGTTGGGGTTGGGGTTGGGGTTGGGGTTGGGGTTGGGGTTGGGGTTGGGGTTGGGGTTGGGGTTGGGGTTGGGGTTGGGGTTGGGGTTGGGGTTGGGGTTGGGGTTGGGGTTGGGGCATCCCTCCTCGCTCACTCATCGTATAAGACAAAATACCCAGGGCTAACAAGTACTATCCTCTCTTCAAAATGGTACTCGAAAGTAAAAACATACGAGCAGTCGCTGAACTCCTCCCCCTTGTACTGCGCATCTACGAACAGGATTGGGCAGACTTTGCTGCTATCCCACATGCCTAAACCCACAATTTTACTGACCTCATGCTGCTCCACGTGGCCAAGTGCAACCCTGCCTTCATCTAAGGGCCGGCTCTACTCCAAGTTCGAGCGTTGAGTGGGATGGTGCTTGGGGCTTGCTAGGTTATGGCATCGGACAGTATTCAATTGATGTGCTATACTCTCTTCGATATCTGGCAGAAAGCCTCTTCCTAGCCTTTTCAAAACACAGTGCTGAGTATTTTCGGACAGCTTTCTCTTAAAATATTTTCCCAGTTCCAGGCATCCTCTGTGTTTGACGAGGCGCTGTTCTAGCAAGGATTACACGCTCATACTCCCATCTCTGTCTCAAATTAGTACTTCAAGCTCAAGGGAAGGGAGTTGTTAGACCTGACTGTATTGCATTCAAAAGTAAATGCTCCAGCTCTTCTGCTCCAGCACTTCTAAGCGACTACAGTGGCAGTGACTCCATGTCAACTTTACAACGAAATTGACTAGTTGAATGGCAAGTTTGGCTGGTGTGTAAGTTGTCGTAAACAAGCAAATCTGTACTGTGGATTGACCAAGCAACCAGTATGCTCCTTACCCTGCAAAAAGAGAATAATTCGGCTTGAAACAGTAATGGCTCGTGCTGTAGGCAACTTGCCAGCTTATAATCCTGAAAATCCCTTGGTGCTCTGGAACTTCTTATTGCACCGATGTTTGGATTTGGTAAAGATTGGGGACCGGACTGCAGTAGTGGCTATCCTCTAAGTCCTGTCCCAAGTAGCTAGTACCTCAGGCATTGTGATAGGCAAGTTGAATTGCTTTGATAAGCCCTTCACTTAATTTCTCGGTTTGATTTTCGGAGAATATGGGGAATACTACAGAGGGGCAGTTCATATCCTCTCTAACCTAGCCCTGTTCAGCTAGTCTTGTCAGAAGCAGATCGTGTTCTAAGCCTTCATCAGCCTACTGTAATCTGATAACAGTCCATTCTCACTAAAGCGCTAGATTTTGGGTGCCTGTCATGAGATGATGAAACTTGGAAACGCTGTCCTTTAAAACTGGGGACAGATAGGAGGGAGACTGGGAATTACAGGCCTCATCTAGATAGTCATAGACATAAGTAACAGTAAGTATTAAGGACCCTTATACTTGAACAGTATGACACGATTCTAAATAGATTAAAGCAAACGCATTGCAACTTAAGTCATAGGTGCCATGGTCCGTGGATTGCACAGTTGGGCTTAAAACCTCCCTGCATCCTAACTGCAACCACCCCCTGAATTGATCCTCCGCCGCTCTCGTAAAGAAATCGAGCACCAGTTTGACAAAAAGTGGTCAAAGGGGTATAAGCTGCTGAATTCCCGGCATGTATAGGCCTTTGGAAAAGCAGTATCTATGAAGGGAATGGCTGATTTGCTTTACAGCTGGACCTTTAACAAATAGATGGTGGGTTAGTTCTTTGGACAGGACTTAGAATTTAACCAGCTAGTCCTGCGCTGTTTTTGAAGCAATTCATGAGGCTAGAGGGAGTGGGAGTTGACGAGTGTGTGAGAAATTGCTTTCGGTTGTTTTCTCCTCCCAAAGAATCACAGCAAATTCAGCGTATCATGAAGCACCTCGGAGAATAGTACATTTCCCAGAACCCCCGCACTGAACTGAAGTCAGGAGAGGCAGCTTATTACTTGATGATCGCAATGTTCCAGTTACAAACAATCCTTTACAACCCCAAAGTGGCCGAGAAGATGAGTCAAACACAGTTTGCTACCAACGTGCAGGGCTTCAATGATGGAGAAGACTTCTCAGCTTAATTTATCGAGGCCATCTACAGATCCGTGGAAAAGCAGTCATTAGGCTATCTGGACGCAGGACTAATGAAGATCAAAGCACAATAAGCTCTATCAAAAACTGAAAAAATCAGGAGACAGAACTTTTAGAGGGAAAACGAGGCATTGATCACCAGATTAACTTATACCAGTAGTCAGCTAGGTGATACCTTCATCCCCATTCCCCACACTCGATCAGCCTTCGGATGCTTCCTTGCCTAGCAATGGGAATTCTTCTTCTTCTTCTTCGTCCAACCACTTTCTTAATCCAACTAAGAGACTCTGTCCAAACTCGCTTTGCAGTCTTTAGAGCACTTCACCAAGCTGTACGGGATGATGGGTCTGCAGTACGAGACTCAGGTGCTGGCCGAATTCTTGATAAAAATGACTGGTGTGGTGTAGGAACTGGTGCTGACTGAGGGCTCTCTCCAGTCGACTAGTTCAGTGATTGAGAGCAAATCAAAGACAAGGATAAAATTCAGCAAGGATCTATAGTACAAAAACCTACTTGGCATCAAAAGTCTTTTGAATGTTGCGATTGAGGGAGGCAACTACTTAAAGGGACTGTGGAGTAAGGTGTTACAGATAGCTGTCCGACTTGACGAGTGTCTGGCTGGAGAGAACCTGGCCAATGCGATGAACCACAGCCGGATAATCGGCACAGTCAGCAAGGTCATGCTGGACCAGGTCTTCACTTCCACAGTCCATCTCTAATCCAAAAGCTTTATCGAATTCGTTCGAGCCCTTATCTCCATCTCCTAAGAATAACTGAATGTATCAGCACCCAATTCAAGACTCTCTTGTCTGCAGCACTTAATTGAGATAATGGATTACAACAGCAAGAGAAGAGATTTAGAATGGCGAGAACTATTCCAAATCCTGTCGAAGTATTTCACAAGGGCAGGCTGCCATCCCAACTCACAACTCTCCCTTTGCGTCATTGACAACCTCAAACAGCTACTCATCAAGGTCTTCCGCACCAACGAAAACTGCGCAGTCCTATTCCATCCCTTCTACCACATCTACTAATTCAGCAACAAAAACCAGTAGATAAAAGTGCTAATTCTTGGCTGTTTGCACATGGCATTGAACCACGCTACCTCACTAGAGGAAGTTTATGAGGAAATGCTTAGAGTAGCAGCTTCAGCTGCCAGAGATACTCCACTACTCTGTAAGCAGGCCAGTCAGCTTACTGAGCGACTGCTATACCTTAAACTCCCTCCCATCACGAAACACCTAAACTAGATTTTGGCTGTTTTGCTTAAGATCATAGATACTGGCAGCCATCTAGGAATTAGAGCCCTGTTCTCCATGAATCTGCTGGGCAAAATCAGTCTCACTGCATAAGTGCCCTAGCTTTAAAGTCACATCTCTTCTATCCTGTAATCCTACCTTACGGCTTTATCTGCTTTCGATCCTGCCTGCAGAGTTGAAACCATTCAAAAGATGTTTGACTTCTGCGAACTGTTAGGAGCAGGCCATCCAAAAGTGGAGGAGCATTTGCAGGGCGTGGTGAAGATCTTGAACCAGGGGCAGAATGACTTTACTAAACTCTCACTGAATACTTTCAACCGCAGACTCAACAGACTTTGTACAAGCAAAAGGGAGAGTATAAATAGCACATTCTTACTACGAGTATACGATGATGAGTTCTGTTCGCTTGGCTCTATTCTATGCACATCCGCTATTCAAATATTTCGTTAAATTCTGAGTGTGCTTGTTTAGCATCTTTCCACGGAATAGTGCTGTGCACTTACCCAGATGATTACCCGCCTCATCAGGAATACTCAACCTAAGGAATTGGCTGCTCTGCGGGACTTAGACCCCGACTTCTAAGCTCCTATTCCTCAAATCAAAAAAGAAAGGCAGAACTAGCTCATAGAAATTCATATTGACAAGGCTGAAACACACGCTCAGGCAGTCCTCAATCTCAACTTCCTCATGATTCTACAGGATCTACTAGAGTTTCATGACTCGTTCGATGACGAGACAGTCAAACTGATAATCATGGCTGCCAGAGAAGTGCTGCAGACAGTCCGAAACTTTAATGACGGACTCATGCTGCGAATATTTCTGTGGCGGAACCAGCTCTTGCAGCCGGCTGGGAAGGAGCCTCCGTGTCTGCTCAAGCACGAAGTCATTTTATCAACAATCCTGGGGAGAATGCTGCCTGGCCGTCTATTCAACTCTTTTCTTGAGGAACTGCTATAGAAGTGTATCCTCTAGTCAAAGTCTGTACTGAGCTTAAAGAGTAGATAAGACCAGGCTTCAAAGTTGTTATGTAAAGAGGCAGAGAGAAAAAAGAACAGCACTGAAGAGGCTCTGTCAAAGATTCTTGAGATGAGTAAGGAAAAGCTGATTGAGTGTAGTTTGGGGTTGCTGAGAGTGGTGCAGTACTGCGATAAGAAGCTGGGTCAACAAGTGACTTCCCTTGTCAGCAATATCTTTTGAATCATGATTTGCACTTTCATAACAACGCAAGCTGATGAGCACCAACTCTTTTTCTTTGGTTTATGCAATGAAAATAATTTGTTGAAATGGCGTTTGTCAAGCTGTACAAGAATAAGGCCTACTTCATGCGCTATCAAACCAAGTACCGTAGGCGCAGGGAGGGCAAGACTGATTACTACACCCGCAAAAGACTCATCACCCAGGACAAGGATAAATACAACACCCATAAATACAGGCTTGTTGCCAGAATCACCAACTACAGAGTCATCGCCCAAATCGTCTATGCCACTGTCACAGGCGATAAAATTGTCACCCAGGCCGATTCCCTCGAGTTGAGGAACTTTGGACTGTCAACTGGATTCGCCTCTTACTCGGCCGGATATGCCACTGGTTTGCTACTGGCAAGGAGAGTACTCAAAAAGCTGGGCATGGATGGTGTATACAAGGGAGTCTAAAAAGTAACTGGGGAGGATTATGATGTAACCAAAAATAGTGAGGATGACCGTAGGCCTTTTAAGTGTGTTTTGGATGTAGGATTAAGGCCTACTACGACAGGCAATCGGGTGTTTTCTGTGCTGAAGGGGGCAGTTGACGGTGGCCTGAATGTGCCTCACGGTACGAACAGGTTTCCAGGCTCCAAGAAAGTGGATGGCTAGGATAAGCAGGACAACATGTTCCATCTAAAACGCATAATGGGAGGCCATATTGATGACTACATGAAAAACCTTAAAAATAAGCCTGACCTATATAAGAAGCAGTTTAACCTCTGGGATGAGTGCCTGAAGAAGGCTGGTGTAGCTTCCATTCCAGCACTGTTCGAAAAGATCCATGCTGACATTCGCAAGAAGCCTGAGCTTCTCAAGAAGGACAAAAAGAAGAATCCAAAGAGGGATCATACCAAATTCAGACAGAGACGGATCAATCTGGAGGAACGCAAAAAGAGGGTAGCCAAGAAGATTGAGATCTTCATGAAGAAGGAGATGAAAAAAAAGAAGGAAAAATGAACACATAAATCAATCAGTCTATGAGTAGAACAAACGGAGTCCCTTCATTCCTTTCCGAAATAGGCTCTACCCCCTAGCAAGATCTGCAGTCTCCAGCAGCTTGTGCATAATTATCCGCCTTTCCACCTCATTCCTTAACCTCATAAAAAACCTCGCCCTCAGCACATCTGCAAATTTGCTGTGCTACTATGTCGCACATGCCTTTCTTGCTGCGTGCCGGGCTGATAATTTCCTGAGAGTAGTTTTTTTTATTAGCAGGTTTTGTTTTTGCTAATTGATAATTCTTTTTGTATGAATAGCTGTATAAGATTTGAGCTGCCTTGATACAAACTTTTGACAAAGCCATGTTTGTACATCGGAAGAAAGCTGAGCTAAACTTTTTAGTTCGGTCTTCAACTGCACGTTGGTCTACAACTTTTGGAAAGCTGTTAAGTGGGCAGTTTTGCTCCAAAAGTATAGAAAAGCGCGTGAACTTTGATTGATGGTGGTTATTTGCTATAGCCCGCGTCTGACTGCCTTACTGGCTCTTCTGATAGTATTAGTATTAAGTTAACAGAGTACTTTATGTTCCTTTTCCTTTATCTCTTTAGCAGTGGATTTCAGAATGCAGAAGGTTTAGCGCATTCTTTGTAGTTGGTATCCTTCAAGGCAGTTCAAATAGCTGCCAAACTTGATCCTCTGGACTGAGTGGGCAGATTGGTGCAGGTGCAGAATGTGCAAAACTAAGGACTGGGTTTTACGTTGGCGAAAGGTCTACGCCTTTTAAAACTGTTCCTTCCATATATTGTGTTAAAACAGTAATTCAAAGGCCTTTGATATTGAGTTTCTGGCTAAGAAGTGCTAAAAAAGAGATACTTAAGCACAGAACAACTCCCATTATTTCCACCTGCTGAAACAAGCCGTCAGGATATTCTGTCTTCTTAGAACTTGTTGCTAGTGCTCTATTTCTACTAAATTAGTCAGGTATTTTAAAACCTTTCCTTTCTGTCTTTTAATGCAGTATAGAGCTGCCTACTACTACTGTGCAGCTTGGAGGAGACCATCCCAGCACCACTTCATCATAGTCTTTTCAACAAGCATTTCCAAAACCACAAATGATTCGTTCATCTTTATGCTGTCCTTGTTCTTGAGCAGATCATCGAAAGCTCTTTTCAAAGAATGGCGCTTATTGTTCTTGACTACTGTCAGCATCGAATCGATCTGCATTCTTTATTGGTTCAGGACATTGACCCACTTGCAGAGGCTTCTTCTCATAGTGTGCAAGCAGATGGATTGAGCAGTGGCTTTTCTAGCTCTAGCTTTCTGTACATGAAAAGACAGAGCAGTCAAAAACTGACTTTCCTTCTTAGCATTGATGAGATGCTCTGCCTGACTTTACTGCGATGATAACTGAATCCTTACTGATTTTCGCTGGAGGCAATGACACGAAAATAGCAGGTAATTAGATTTCAGTATGGAACGCTGTACTGACTGCTTGTTTGTTATTATCCTTCTGTAATACAGTTGGAGTGATGAGACAGCCTTTCGCATTATTTGTCTGTCTGCTTATTTATTGCTGTACTGTCTTACTCTTGTCAGTTTTGTTGTGAAGTGGTTCAGAAGAGCTGTGCCATTGCTGACTGGTGGATGTTCTGTTGAATGATGCTAGTGTACAGTGACTTTTCGCAGAGCAATACATTCCACGCACTTGCTAACAGATGCTTTTGGCGGAAACGGCAAGAGACAGAGGCAAGCTAATTCTACTCTTTTATCCTGTGAAGGAGATTGAGCAGTGATTGCTTTCTGATGATGGTTTAATGAGTGTGTTTGATCTTCAAGTACTTCTAATAGTACTAAAAACGAACCTACATGTTTCCCTTCAGAGACATGAACATTTTGGCCAGCAGGTTGAAATGATTAAGCTTCAAAGCCAGTAAAGTATTGTGCTCATCCACTGCCTCATCCTCAGTTCGACTTAATTCATTGCTCACTGAATCCCTTCTTTTGCACACATCACTCTACCTGTCATAGTCTATCCGCACAGTTGGATTTATTTGCCTCTTCAATTTTGAACTGCTAGAACCCAACTCTGTCTGAACTGCAAGAGTCCATTCCTCAACAGTTCGCGGGCCATAGCATGTCTAGACATTCCAGAAGAATGAGTATAGCTCCCTCTATAGCTGGACTGGAAGAGCCAGTTTGCGCACAGTCTCGTTGTAGGCTGAGAGTAGTTCCATGTAGCCGAAGGAGGAGGTAGAGCGGCGTAAAGCCTATGCAAGTACAGCGAGTATAGCCTTTCTTCTGCTCATTCGAAGAGTTCGTTAATTGACTTGATCAAATGAATGAAAGCACATTAATAATCATGGCATGGTGAGTGCAGTACCCAAAAAATAGTCCCACAGAGGCTGGCTGACTCCATATCCGAGAGCTTTTCCTGAGTAGTGATGCTTGGCGTGATACCTCTTGAGCCAGAGAAGAACTCCTTGTTTGGAGTGGTGCAGGAAATAGTGTGTCACGTCGTACATCACATACCCGCATTGAATCCCCAAGAAGACTATCTTCGGCCAATCCCCAAAGATGGCCATTATTTGGTAAAAGAGGGTGAAGAGAATCAGTCCAAGAGCTGGGGGAAAGACTAGCCTGTCAGGATCCATTGGCAGCATGTGGTGAATTCCATGCAGACTGAAATGGATCAGCCGCCAGTAGGGTCCATCAGGTAGGTGCTGCTCTGAGTGGAATACATATCGATGGATGTAGTACTCCATAGCTGTCCATATCGGGATTGAAAGCAGATAAATTAGCACGTGCTGCCATCCCAAACTCTGAGGGAATTGATGTAGAATGATGAGCTGCATGAGGATGTGGACTATCACAATGCTATACCACTTGTTGTGAGAGCAGAATTCAAAAAACCCGTTTTCAAACATCCGAGGAGACCCTAGATGGAAAGGCTCATCTACGGCCTTTAAATACCTTTCATGCTTCATTCTCATAATTTGGGGTACTAACGCCTCTTTCATACTGTACCAGGAGGGTGGTAAATATTCCGCTTCTTATCCTATGCATCCCTTGACCATGCTCCAACAGTGTAGAGTGTCAGTGGCTAATGCTAATGGAGAGAAGGTGCATGGTAAGCCTCTTTGATATCTCTTTCTTACCGAGAGGAGAAGACATGTGCTCCTCCAGGATGGTCGTTAATGAAGGAGCTAGCATCAAGTACTAGGTTCCCATAGAAAAGGGTGAGCCAGCCATTAGAACGGCCATGCCTTATCGCCTCTTATTTATTGGTGAAGTGGAGCATATATTAATAAAAAGATGTTAAAGTTACAATCATATGGGGATACTTAAGAATGATTCATATTTTAGTTTTTCAGTCAATCATAACTGTGCACAAGCATGCTAGGCTTTATTCCACTGCAATCATAAGGGGTTTGGGGTTGGGGTTGGGGTTGGGGTTGGGGTTGGGGTTGGGGGTTGGGGTTGGGGTTGGGGTTGGGGTTGGGGTTGGGGTTGGGGTTGGGGTTGGGGTTGGGGTTGGGGTTGGGGTTGGGGTTGGGGTTGGGGTTGGGGTTGGGGTTGGGGCTCACTGCCTACTCTATAATAATGATTTATGGGGATATTTTCGATTAGATCAGCTAGAAGTTGCAGTACCTAAAGGGATACGGTCTAGTCCTCTACTGGAAATTTAATAAAATCATTTGAATTATGTAGCAATTCGTGTACCTACAAATATAAATGATAATGAGAATGAGAATGATAATGAATTTAATATTAGAGTGGTGTAAAGTATGTTTGTTTATTTATAATAATGAATATTGGACAGTGTACATTATTAAATAACAATGTCAAATTCATAGCCTATAGAGTATTAAGAACAAATCACCATCTGTTGCACCATTCTATCCTCATCTTTATTTTGCTGTCCAAATTTATCATATAGCTTTACTTCGCAATTTCAAATATTTAAAATAATTTGGCAAATGAAAACGTTGCTAACCAGTATTATTTTATTTAACGTAAATCACTGATCACTTGGATTTACTCTAATACAGATCTCATTTATATGAAGCTAGTGTTAAACATGAGCTAGCTTGCTTTTTACTTGCTTTGATGCATTATTACTATCTTCAACTATATATAGCGAGCTACAAAACATTCCATATCCCAACAATAAACAATCATGTCATGTCATATCATATGCTTATGATATTCGTTATTATACACACGTATGAATAAACGAGTCATTGGATTGGAACACACACAAGAGAAGTGAATTAGCCGTATCATTTGATATAGATATCACTAATTTATAATGATGATGATGGTTTGGGGTTATCATATTCTTGCAAAGGGCATTTTGCAAGCAGAATTTGTTGTCCAGTGTTGTACTAGAGCAAATAGAATATGATATCTAGATATTGATTTAGCACCTCCCGCTCCAATGTTGTTTTAACCCAATGGTTTCGGTAAGGCTATGCCAGTTATCTGCCCCAATGTTGTTTGAATGCAAATCGGTATAGGTAAGGTTAAGCCAGTTAGCTCTGGATAATGATTAAGCACATTTTGCTCCAATGCTATTTTGACTCAAACTGATAATGGAAAGGTCATGCCAGTCAACAGATGAGATTGATCGAGTACCTTCTGCTCCAATGCTGTTTTTACTCAAGTTGATGTTATTTGGATCTGATGAAGCTTAAAGTAATGTTGCTCCGTTTAACTTAAACCTTTTAAATCACTGGTAGGATAGCAGCTTCCTTGAATATTGATTTCTGATATTCAGCTCGTATATGGGATGAAGACATGTTATCTAGAGATACTGATGTATTCTTAGTTAGTTGCACTTCCGTTAACAAGACGTGCTAACTTATCTAGAGATGCTGATGTATTTTTGGTTATTGTGCACTTCGTTAACAACTTATCTAGAGATACTGATGTATTCTTGGTCAGTTGCACTTCTGTTAACACTGGCTCATTCCACAGCCTGAGATTGAATGTGTCAGATCTCTGATTAATTACAGCAACTTTTATGAAGAACAACGTTTGAACATACCATTAAACCAGTGTTGCATGAAAGCCCCTGTATTGTTTAATGGATGGGTGTTGAACCTGATGCATTAAGTCTCAGTCCATCGTTCACAAAGATCAGAGTAAGATCAGCAATCAATATTCGAGCTACCAGTGGTTTAAAAGGTTTAAGTTGCAGGTTTAAGCAACAACATCAGATCCAAGTGTGTTTCATTAAGGATAAGCAGTTGCGATTTAAGGTAATCTAGTTGGGCATGATGAGATTGGTCAAGAACCTTCTGATTCAATACGAATTCAAACAGATTGTAGCAGTTATTTTTACAATCATTAATTATCCGTTGTATTATGTTAAATTTTATATTACTTATATTGAAATGCAAGATGCTCTTGCTTGAGGGAAAGACACCTTGCCAATCCTAGCTTTCTCCTCTCCAAATTGGACCTCCAATTACTCACAATGTCGCATACCTATTAGGTAAAAGATGGGCAGATACGCCCGTGCTATGGCTATGATGAGTCTAAAAGTTAGTGAAGTATTGAAGAAATGAAAGGGTCAAGGCTAGCCTATGATTCTTCACTACACTCACCTTCATTAACAACTATAAATTCAAACAAACTAGCAACCACATTTCATTTACTTAGGCAAAACAATTTTTGATCAGGCATTGTAATTAAATGGAATATGGTTGCTAGTTTGGGAATGTGGTTGTTAATGAATTAAGATGAATGGAATATGGAATCCCAGGCTAGCCCCCCATTCTTTAAACAAGAATATCAGTTCTGGAATAATAATAGTTTAATTCATAAGCAGTTTAATATTTAAGGTAGATAGATACACCTGAAGTTTATTAAAATCAATTTGATTTAAAAGCAATTCCTTTCCTTTTATTCTTTATCGCTTTCTCTGGAATCAGTTGATATGTTACAACACTTTCACCCACAACATTCTCATTATATTCACTTCTGTCCAGCCAACTTATCGTCTTAAGCTATATTGCCTGGCCTATGCTTTTAGCAGGCTCTAACAACTCCACTTTCACAGAGTGCAGGACAGGATCCCTTTTAGAGTCCTTTGAAAAGCGGCGTTTTGGGAGAGAATTGAATTGGGGTTGGACGGTGGTGGAGAAATGCTTTTGGAAGTGTAATTCCAGACGCATTTCATCATGAAGTTCTTCAAAAGGGTCAAAGGTCTTTTAAATAGGCATATAGACTAACCCCTCTACTCCCTATTGATCTTTCTTCTATTTGCCCAACTTAGTCTGTACAATCAATGATCTTTTTGTGTCTTCTGATTGAGCTGTCTTCAACCTGGAATGGAATGAGCTTTTGGTGGCCTGGGCTGATGGACAGGGCTAATCTTCGTGCTTAGAATGATGTTCAGGCCGTGGATGGTTACTTGGATTGATCTGCTGCTAAATGCCGCTGGCAAGAGAAAGGGTTCTTTCCTTCAAGTAGAGAGATGAATATTACATAACCTCCTGCCTTCTGATATGCTGATAGAGTCGACTTTCCAAATCGGAATGGATAGAACTGACGACACACTCAGATGTGAATTTCGGATTGAACATTTTATTGAAAATGGTGAAGAGGAAAAAGATAGAGCCAGGCTCATAAGAGCATCTTAAACAGTATGTTAAACCCAGCATAGGACTCTCCGAAGTTAGGCAGATGAAATAAGCCTTTGACATCTTCGACAGAGATAAGTCAGGAGGAATTTCAATCAAGTAGATGAGTGATGTCATTATCGGACTCGGATTGGAGTAGGATGCAGACATGATCTTGCACATACTCCATTCTCAACTCTAAAGTTCCGAATCCAATGAGCTTGACTTCTCTGGATTTATGAAGATGTTTGGGATTTAGACTGACACAGTGGACAAAAAGAGCGATGAGTATGTCAGGAAAATGTTTCATGAGTATGACCAGGCAGGCAAGGGCTTTATTGTCTATGAAGATTTTATCCGAGTCTGCTAGTATCTTTGTGAGGGATATACATAGCTGGAAAGCCAAAGCATATTCCGAGCAGCTGACCGTGACAAGGACGGTAAGATATCTTTTGATGAGTTTCAGAACATTATGCTTACTGATTATCCTACCAACCTCTGATTAACAATAAATGAATTTATCCCAGCTCAGGGGTTGGGTTGGGGTTGGGGGTTGGGGTTGGGGTTGGGGTTGGGGTTGGGGTTGGGGTTGGGGTTGGGGTTGGGGGTTGGGGTTGGGGTTGGGGTTGGG
>NW_028291882.1:0-2000 GCF_963383615.2 Lipophrys pholis | reverse complement strand
AAAGGTAAGAATATTATAAAAAAATTAATCAATGCTACAGTCATAAAATATTTTTCTTAAGAAAATGGTTTCAAGATTAGCTAACAACTAATAAATTGGTATAATTGTCAAAAAGGAAATATAAATATTTAATAAGGCATTACATAATATTCCATTATGACATTATTATCATTTCTTATATAGTTAATCACGTGCTTTATAAAAAATTTATAATTTCTTTTGCACCTATTTATTTTTAATTGCTGATATATTTGTTGTTCCTGACATCATGGATTAATTTGGATCTACCTGTGATTGTCTATAAACAGATTGATCAACATTAGATTGAATTGGACTCAATTTGCCCATCACTGATAAATACTTTTAAAAATCTAATTGTAATTTAGATTGATGATTTTGCACTATCATTTCTATTTGATTTACATCAGATTTTAATTTTTTCAATTCATTGATATTTTACATATAAGCTAACTTTTATGATTCCAGCTGTTGCATTAATTCTTTTTATTTAGGATGCTAATAATCCTTATTTTTAGTATTAAAGCCTTAGATAAGTGCTTCTTTACGGATGTTTTATAAATCCTTTTTTAAATCTGCTATTTTTGTTCTTTGTCTTTGAACAATTCCTCCAACTTATGCTCCTTTCTTTAATTTTAATTATGCTTATTTAATATGTTTATTGATAGCTTCACTCTTCCTATAATTACGTCTAAATTATTAAAAACAAACCATTCTATCTTTTAAATCTTAATCTGATAAATTTAATGGTTTAATCAACATTCCTCTTACTTCATTAAGTATTTTATCTTCTTTATCTTATTTATTTTATATTTTAACTTCTTTTTATTGCATTTTTTATGTTAATTGATTTTATTTATTATCTTTAGGAAAATGTATAGTATTAAATTTTTATTTTTATTTAATTTACTATATGAATTGTTGTTATTTTACTTCTTCTCTTGCCACTTCAATAAGTCTATTAGGATCTTAAGCCTTGTTTTTAGATAATTCCCTTACTAAAATCATGATTTCATTGTCTCTTTGTTGAACTAATAATCTTAATTTTTTTATTTAGTCCATTATTTATGGAGACATAGACTTATTAGTATTATCTTTTATCCCTTTATCTATTGGATGATGTTGTTCTTCAGTTGATACTTTACCATCTTTATAAAGTTGTCTAAAAAAGTAAAAACACTAATTAATTTTAAGTTTATGATTAAATGATGGAACTTCACCTTATCCTTTTAAGAATTATTTAACTAATCTTTTACAATCCTCAATTTCATTTGGATATAAATGATCTCTTTCTTGTCCAGTTAAACGTGCAATTTCTGCTCTTAATTGTATATTATCTTTTTTAAGACGAGCAATGACTACTTCAGGATCAACACGTTCATTCTTCATTCTTTGATTTTCTATCATAGATACTCTTCTAGCAAAATCACATGTAGTAATTGATTAACGTATATCATTTTCTAATACAGAAACAGTAGCTAACATACGTGTACGACAATTCCCACCAATACTTTATTGTAATACTGTTGTTATAAGATTATTTCTAAATGGTACATGTACATTTGGGTTTTTTGATTTCTCATTTAAAGCTACTATACATTGTTATAAATAAAATAAACCTATATTAATATGTATAGCTTATTTTTATAATTTCCCTTCAACTCCTGTTTTTTTGATTTGTTATGAACCTGAAAGATCAACCATATTAATTTATGATACTTTACGTATATCACTAACATTACTAATAATTTCTAATCTAATAGTAAAAATACAATGTGAACGAGTTGATGAATCATTTTTAGGTGTTTATGCTACTGCTCTATTTAAATCACCAATTAATAATAATTGTATAGCATCATCAATATTATTTGTTTAATGTATAGATAATCCTTTTAATATAACTTTATCTTGTGCATTTCTTCCTGGAGTAATCTTTGGTAAATCTTCTATTTTAGTAGTTGCATGTTTAGCATCTAATAAAT